>NC_046165.1:18923046-19223046 GCF_011064425.1 Rattus rattus
AACCCACCAGTGAACTAGACTGTCGGGGAGGGCAAATGGGGGAGGTGGGGAGGAACACCATAAGGAAGGGGAGGGAAGGGATGTTTGCCCGGAAGCAGGAAGGGAATAACACTCAGAAATGTACATAAGAAATATTCAAGTTAATAAAAAAAAAAAAAAAGAATTCACGGTCAATAACATCTACATAGCCATTCTGGGCTACATTAGACCCAAAAGGTAGAGGAAGCTCAGTGGTTAGGAACATTTAACGCTCTCCCCAAGGGTGAAGTTCAGTTTCCGGTAGCTACACAGTGGTTCACATCCAGTGACATCTCCTGGCCTCCATCTCCACTGTATATATGTGTTATGCATATATGCACACAGGAAAAACACATGGTAAATAAATCTTAAAGAGAAATCTCTGAAGTCAGGCTTGGTGGTATAGAAGTGTCACTTTAAGCTATAATGAACAGCATTTGAGGAACTGGCCCAACATCATCTCAATTCTAAAGGCATTCTGAGTTATATGTTGTTTCTAAGCTAGCCTGAGCTCCATAGTAAGATCTTGGCAAGGGTTAAAAGCACTTACCATCCTTACATAGGCTCCGGGTTCAGTTCTTACACTCGTGTGGTAGTTAGGTCACGACCACCTGTAACTGCAGTGCTGGGTACTGACAGCAGAGTCAACAAAAAGTGGATCAAGTATTTACTAAAAAGTGTCAGGTCATGACGTCTCAAAACACAAACCCAGAAGACAAGAGCACCGTATCCCTAACTAGGTGTTTGACTGAGTGATTACTTTAAGAAACTGCAGGTGTAGAAGGTCGGAAAGGTTGCTGTTTATAAAGGAAGTGTACACTGTTGCAGGACTCTTCTTCGGAAGTGCCTCAGCTGCATCAGGAAGAGAAAGGTGCCTAACTCAGAGAGATTTAGCAAAGAAGGCATCGACCTAAATGTACAGAGCGCCAAAAAAGAAGATGGTTGAAGTCTCAACAACATTTTGAGCTACAGAAAACCAAACACGGGCTTCTAATGTGGAGATGGCAGTGCAGTCTATGGGAGGACGGGTGGAGGAATGGTTTGTCTCTCAGGGAACTGTCCCTAGGAGTACGGGTAGTATAGTGTTTGCTAAGGTTGTAGGAAAGGGGCTTATTGGATTGAATTCCATCTTTTAGGCAGGATTTCTGAAAAGGAGGAGGGTCAGAAAAAGGTTACAGAGACCTTAGTTGCCAGGCTGAGACCTTGCAGGATGCTTCAGTTTACCGTGAAGCATGCCAGTGCCCCAGATTTGGGTCAACGAAGTTCTCCCTCGTCCTACCTCCAGACAGAGATATGGAGGGAAACAATTTTTCCTGTACCTCTCATAGTTCCTGAATAAGATATACTATAACTAAGACAGGTTAAGAGGAGAAAATAAATGGGAAGTCAATAAAACTGTGTTTCTTAGACATTCAGAAGCATCTACATTGATAACCCAGAGAAATGGACAAATATCTAGCAGATGGCTTAAATTTCATGCTTAAATAGTATGAGTCAAGAGAGAGACAGACTGGGGGATGGGTGGATGGAGAGAGAGAGAGAGAGAGAGAGAGAGAGAGAGAGAGAGAGAGAATGTGAAAAGCCCTGGGGTTACCAGAAATTAAGGGGTATCCCTTTGTGGTTGCCAAATGATAGTGGGGAAATCAGGGTCCCCTCTTGTGGTTCTCAGACTCTAAGAGCAGACTCATATGGACGCTGACAGACAACTCTACTAGAACTTAAAGAAAAGCCCCAAGGCAAGCAAGCTGGAACCCTCAGCTGCTACCTGGAGGAGGAGAGATGGAAAAATGGAAGCCATGCTCTCTCAGTTAAACCACAGGGCAAAACACTAACGAAAGCAAAGGGGATCTTTCGAGAAAGATAAGGACACCTTGCACAGCGGAGAAAGCAAGCTTAGGACAGAATAAGAAGAAAGCAAAGGGACATTCTGCTTTCTGAGTAACTCAGGAACGCAAGCAGATTTACTAAACTGCTTGGCTGCAGCCCTGTCAGCTATTGTATTAGGGGCAGGAATTATCTCATTTACAGGATAAGTATTCTGCCTATCTCTTTAATGTGGCTTCCTAGGAGTGGCCCCTTTCTTAGCCAGGGCCTCCTCCTACCTCTCCAACTGGAGTGTTAGGTCTCTACCCAGGCCAGAGATTGTATTTGCTGGACCAGAAGGATTTTTTTTTTCTTTAATGGATCTTTAATGCAGCTGTGTTACCAAAGTAGGTAGGGTAAAGGTTAGTACCATGGTAAAAGGCTGGCTTACAGTGTGCACACCAGGATCTGAGTTGATTCCCCAGAGAAAGAAAGGAACAGAAAAAGAGGGAGATGGAGAGGAGAAAGTCAGGAGAGAGGAAGAAGGAAAGAAAAGGGAGGGGAGAGAGATAGACAGACAGGAGGGATGGAGGGAGGGAGGGAGAGAGGGAGGGAGGGGAGGAAGGAAGAGAGAGAAGACAGAATGCCCATTAAAAGTATGCAGATTAATCGAAAGTAAAATGCGTTGGACAGATTTAAGCCAAAGCTTTCTCTATCGATTAGGAGTCTCTGGGGCTTAGGGTGAGGAGCTCAGTGATTAGAAAGACTCATGAATGGAAGTTGCTCTTGCTGACGTAGTCTTCTAGTAGTAGAGTGGTTTTCTAGAATATTTTGAGAGATGGCATGCTTTGGAATCCTACAAAGAGATGAGCTACAGAGTGCTCCAAAGCCCTCTGATGTAAAAGTCCCTTCCCTCCATTGGACCAAGCACAGCAACAGCCCTCACCGTGATGTGATGGGGCTATAGAAGTTTGGGGCATACAGCCATCCAATTAGACAAGATGGATGAAGCAAAGAAGTGCAGGCCGACAGGAGCCGGATGTAGATCGCTCCTGAGAGACATAGCCAGAATACAGCAAATACAGAGGTGAATGCCAGCAGCAAACCACTGAACTGAGAACCGGACCCCTGTGAAGGAATCAGAGAAAGAACTCGAAGAGCTTGAAGGAGCTCGAGACCCCTTATGAACAACAATGCCAAGCAACCAGAGCTTCCAGGGACTAAGCCACTACCTAAAGACTATACATGGACTGACCCTGGATTCTGACCTCATAGGAAGCAATGAATATCCTAGTAAGAGCACCAGTGGAAGGGGAAGCCCTGGGTCCTGCTAAGACTGAACCCCCAGTGAACGTGACTGTTGGGGGGAGGGCGGCAATGGGGGGAGGATGGGGAGGGGAACACCCATAAAGAAGGGGAAGGGGAGGGGTTAGAGGTTGTTGGCCCGTAATCTGGGAAAGGGAATAACACTCGAAATGTAAATAAACACTCAAGTTAATAAAAAAAAAAAAAAAAAAGAAAAAAAAAAAAGTTTGGGGCATAACCAAAGAGAGCTTTGCCTCTGAAGAAGAGGGGGTGTTCATCACAGCACTGTTGCTGTTTGAATGGGAAATGTCCCCACAGGCTTAGAGGCTGAAAGCTTGCTCCCAAGCTCCTGGCACTCTTCCGGGGGAGATGGCAGAGGCTTTAGGAGGCAATGCCTCTTTGGAGGAAGTGTGGTAGGTACTTCCTGAATCTCTGTTTCCTAACTTCCGTGGGGTAAAATGCCAATCATGCTACTCTGCTTTGTCTCGGGACCAAAGCAAAGATGCCCAGAAAACTCTGAAACTGTGAAGATATCCAAACGGATCCAAAGAGCAGCAAAATAATTTTTAAAAAAGAGGTCCATATAAAAAGTGTTTCAGTTCTAAAATAACACTGGTAGAACTGGAATAAATGAAGACAGAAATAGACTAAGCACACTAAAAACATCATTTCCAGCATTAAGATAAGTCCCGAGAACTCACTCTTGAGCATAGTAAAGTAAACAGATCAAAGAAAAGAATGTTCTTGAGGAAATAACATAAACAGTGATGACAAAGATGTTCCAGGAGAGGCTAACCGGAAATCCTCGAACAGAAAGCCCCGCTCTGAGACAGACCTGCTCGATCATTCCCAACTGCAGGAAGAGTGAGAAAGAAAGTAGGTCAGGGATCAAGAGTCAGAAAGTGCCTGTTACTCTCAGTAAGATGTTTAGTGGGACAGCTACAGAGACCGGCCCTCTGATTCAGTCTTGGATGGGTCTACCTTCCCATCATGCAATGCTGCACCCAGGTGGCGCATTCTCTAAGGAGGCCGTAGTGAAATGATTAACCAGCGAAGTAAGTTGTAGCTCGTGTGCATGTCTATTCCCTAATGCTGGCTCACCTATGAAGAAGAGGAATGGGGCTGACATAAACATTTCCTTTTGTTTTTCGATGATAAATCACTCTATATCATTTTGAATTGGGTGGGTGATGAGTGGGCTATGGACACTAAGAAAGCAGACAGAGCAAGAGACAGAGTGCTCACTTTCACCAAAAGGACTCTCAAACTGCGGTGTTTTAATTCCTCTACATCATCTCCCACTCATCTCTTCTCCAAATCGGAAAGTTTCCTGAAATTACTCTACCCCCAAATCATCACTATTTCTCCTCTGTTTAAGGGTTCATACTGCTTTTACAGAGGACCCAAGTTCAGCTCCCACATCTGGAAGCTCATGACCACCTATCACTCCAACTCCAGGGACATGCAAATCTCCTGGTCTCCAAGGGTACCTGCGCTCAGGTGTACACACCCACAGAGTAAAAAATAAACAAATGTCTCAGAAATAATTTTAAAAAAAAAACACCATTGTTATATATTACAAGGATAAGGGAGAGAATAGTTATCATTCTGGTCCTAAAAATCTGTCTAGACGAGAAGCAGGCTATGGAGACCTGCTTGAAACAACAGCACATCAGCAGGTCTCCCCGACTTCCCATTTGCCCTCATTGTTCTATGGGGCTTTGGGGGGTTTCTGCCCTGGGATGAAGTATATTTTATATGTGAAAAGAAGCCTGAAGCAAATGTTCTGTTGCATGGAATACCTGTGTTTTAGTTATGTTCTTTGTCCCTCTCCTTCCAGAAAAGCAGCAGGATTGGTTCCCTCTCCTCCATGTCACTTTCTTAAGGCAGTAAAATGATAATGGGGGTGCCACATGTTTCTTCCATGTGGTGGCTTCCGGTGCCAGGATGAAGTTCTTCCTTCCCTCCTTCTCTTCTAGTGTTCTTTTGCTTTGGTGATTATGGAAGCAAGTGGGTGATGCAGCCTCCATCAAACCATATCCCTGAAGGACTGCTGTGAGCAGAGGTCCTGCAAACCTCAGGGACCTGTAGTCCGCCAACGACAGGAAGACATCTAGTGTCAAATACCACTGAGATCTTAACGGTGTTGCTGCCGCAGAAGCCAGAGCCTGCTGAAGTGTGAGCAGCTTCCTGCAAAGAGAGAAATTAGCTGGGTGACGGGGCCAAGTTCTTACTTCTAGTTGATGGGCCATATTTTTTTTTTCCTTTCAAATATAAAGAGGTTTCATTTTGAATCACTTCAGTACTAAATTTGATTTAGCTTCTGTCTTGTGAAAAATTATTTACTAACTTCTCCCTCCCCTCACTCTTCCCTCCTCCCTCTGTCCCTCCTGTTGGTCTTTAAGACACAGTCTCACAACATCGCCCAGGCTGACTTTGAACCTGCAGCACTCTTCCTGCCTCAGCTTCCTCACAGCTCCTGGCCGGTAGTCACCTTCAGCCTTTTGTCCCAGTGTGTGTCTCTTGTCACAGAATTTCCAAGTCAGTTTCTGGTTTCCTTCCACGTGTAACTAAAGAAACCATCCTTGAGTGATTTCTAATCCGAAGTAGCTGCTGATAGTTCTTATTCACATTTTCCCCCTATATTTGAAACTCTGGTCCATATAACGGGTAATTATTTCTGTTTAACAACTTAAAACAGAAAGGCTTGGGACCGAACCGTTTATTATTCCTCCTGGATATCTGGGTATGAACCGGACCGTCTTCTTCCCTCACCTTGACTCAACAGCTCTACGCTTTGACTGCTCGAGGTGGTCAGTCAGCCGAAGCCCTACAGGGAAAGGGATTCAGGCTGCCCTCAGGAGGGTGCGGTCTCCGCCTCACACAGCTTCGCCCAGCAGTAAGCTGATTTTCAAGGTGGTAGCAAGAGCTCCAGCGGAGGAGGCAGATTCACCCAAGCACCCTTTCAGACCTCTAAGGGTCTCGTGCCCATTGTTGTTCCAGCAACCAGAGAACCTCGTTGTGTTGACATTAACAAAGGGCAGGGCGTGGGTGTGGACGCAGGTGGGAGGAGGCACCAGCCACAGAAACACCTTGGCACGTTAGCAAAGCGCATAGGGCAAGCTAGGCTTACGCTAAGGAAAAATAAACAAGAACAACACAGAAACAGCAAAAACCACATCAACTCTGCAGCCTGTGCTCTGAAGATACTGGAAATCTGCTCCAGAGTGTGTTTCTGGCCCATCTGTATGGCTGCCCACTAGGACGATAGTTTTTACCTTATCTTCCAGATTGATGGAGTTTGTCAAGGTCTTCTTTGCCTCAGCATACTGGCCCCAATGAGATTTTTCTCAATAATCTCGAAGCACGTGTATGTATGTATGTATGTATGTATGTATGTATGTATGTATGGCTGTGTCTCCATGCTCCTGATAAAAAATGCAAACAACCCCTGGGCAGGCTTCTTTTTTTTTTTTTAATCCTGAAATTGTTCCTTGAATCTGTAGAAGCTCTGACTCCCTTACACATCAACCCTCCTACAGGCTGCAGTCACAAACCAAAGACAGAGAGCACATGGCTGAAGCCAGAAGCATTGGAAAGTTAGAGCAGTCATCACGCTCACCAAGTGTCAAACCCATCTGCCCACGTGTTAAAATCAAATGTCCAAAACTACCCCGACCATTTCTGCACCTAAAACCAAGAGGATGCACCAGGATGGCTGCTCAGACCACTGGGCTTACAGCTCATCCCCTCCCCATACCTCACCTCAGCTTCTGCCTCACATCTGTTAACCTAGATGAGTGACATCTTCTCCTGGGGATGCTTCTTTAGGAGCTCTGTGTTTGCTCTTTTCTCTGAATATCCCTGCAAATAAAATACTCCTTTCTCAAACGATCCATGAATTTCAGGTAGATCTCTGTGAGTTTGAAGCCATCCTGTTCTACATACTGAGTTCAAGGCCTGGGAAGGCTACATAGTATGACACTGTCTCGGAAACAAACAAACAAACAACAGAAAACAGAAACAAAAGCAAAGCAAACAAAGCTGAGTGCCAGGTCCTCTCCTGGGGAATATGACCTAGACAGCTATGTGGTTTTGGTGCAGTGTCTTAGGGATTCATTGCTATGAAGAGATACCATAACCACAGCAACTCTTATAAAGAGAAACATTTGATTAGGGTTAGCTTACAGTTCAGAGGTTTGGTCCATTATCATCGTGGTGGGAACATGGCAGCATTCAGGCAGATAGGAGGCTAAAGAACCAAGGGTTCTCTATCTTGGTCCACAGGTAGCAAGAAAAGAATGTGCACCACACTGGTCATACCTTGAGCATAGAGGACCTCAGTATATCATGCACTCACAGTGACATATTTCCTCCGGCAAGACCACGCCTACTCAAACAAAGACGCACCTCCTAATAGTGCCACGTCCTATGAGCCTATGGGTGCCAGTGACATTTGAACCACCACACCCAGTTAACAGTATTGCACAGGTTCCGTCTTGTGATGCAGACCTCAAGTCCAATCCAAAAGTGCTCCGTTAGCCCCGTGTTTGTTCCATTGTTGTACCAGTAAGTGTATCTTGTGCTGAGTCATGTGTTTCTATAGCTTAAAAGGTTCACAGCTGGATACGAACTAGCATAGGTAGACTCTTTCCAGATCAGGAAAGCTAGCTAGTAGGTATGAAGCCTATCAGTGAGCATAACTTAATTTCTCCTAGACTCAGATACATTGTGTCTTCAGCAACAGGGACTCCTATCAACTTCTGGAGGGTAACAAAGATAGCCCAGGCTTTTTGGGAAAATTTCTTTTTCAAAATTACCTTTTAAAATATTCAAAATTAGGGCCTGGAGAGGTGGCTCAGTGGTTAAAGAGTACTGGCTGACCAACCAGGCAGCATACACTAGCTGGTCCAAGGCTGACGACACATATACAACAAAGGACTGCCTGGTCTGACCTCAGTGAGAGACGACACACCTAACCCCGGAGAGACTTGAGACTCCAGGAAGTGGAGAGGCCTGGTAGGGTGGGGTGGGTTGGTGGGGGTGGTAGGGACAGCCCTTGGAGACTGGGAGGAGGAATGGGATGAGAAACTGTCAGAGGATAGACTGAGAGGGGGATAACAACTGGACTGTTAAAAAAAAAAAAAAAGATTAAAGATTTAAAAAAAAAAAAAAAAGTACTGGCTTCTCTTCCAGAGGATCTGAGCTCAATTTCATGCACACACATGGTAGCTTATAACTGTCTGTAACTTCAGTTCCTGGGGATCTAATACATCCTCACACAAACATACATGCAGGCAGAATACCAATGCACATAAAATAAAAATACATAAGTTATAAAACTTCCAAATTATACAAGACAGATTATATAATTGATAATATCAATTTTAATATAAAATTATTATGATTTTAGAAAAATTCTCAAAAAAAAAAAAAACCACTTCAATTCTACCTGAAACAGAACAGCACTCTGGGGAAAGACTGTGGATATAACGCTGTAAGGTGACCATGCACTCACACAGGCTCTGAGAAGGCCCCCCAGGGGGACTTACCTTTAGAGATTGACAGGGACACTTAGGACAAGAGCTGAAGTATTAGGAGGATCTTCATGGCATTATTCTGGCTGATCTTTAAGCTTTAATGGGCATTGCATGCTACGTTAGCCTGAATCTCATTGTCAAATACCTTGCAGGAAATGTCATCGCTCAGGAACCAGATATGCCTCCCTGATGCCAGGGACCTGGTTGCAAAGCACGGACAACATGAACTCATAGGTCTCCCCAGGATCTATTCTAGAGTGAGACCAGGGATTCATGCTTGGGGATGACATGTGGGACCTCCCAAGGGAGCTAGGCTAGCATAGTCTTTACTAAAGGATTGGCTTAGTTCTTTTCATAAGTTACAAGTCTGAGGTCTCTACAGAATTTTAGCAAACTTAGTACTTTTATTCTGTTAAATGGACATACTTATTAATTCATCCCTTAAATTCTTACTCATTCTGAATGATCCATGTATCTCTCAAACCTTATCAAAAACAAACAAACAAAAAACTTCTGTTTTAGACCTCAATTAATACAGTGTTCCATTAACTAGTCAACATACAATAAATAGGCTGTGGAGAACTCAGTTCAAATTGTGACATCTCCCAAGGCTCAGGGACCATGAAAGAAGGCACAGAAATAGCCTTAGGCTGAGGAGGACCAGCATGAAACAGTGTCTTCTGGACATGACAACACTGCTCTACTCATGAACTAATGGCACCTGTGGTTACCTGCATAAGACCAATACAAGATCAAACCAGTCAGCATTGTAACAGTCTCCACCCTTAGCTGAGGAGCTATTCACAACTATGAGATTATAGGAGAAGTAGAGTCAGCTTTCTATAATAGTTTGCCACTGACAGATGGACATTCTCCTGTGGATGGCCCCAAACCTGTGAGTATATGGGCAGCACAATTTGGATAATTTGTTTTTGTTTTTGTTTTTGTTCTTAAAGCAAAATGTTGGAAGAAGGTAGAGAAAGAGAAGTGGATTTGGGAGGAGCTAGAGGGAGGAGTGGGGGATAGCTAATATGATCAGAATACATTGAATGTATGTGTGAAATCTCAAAGAAAAAATAAAAATATTATAATCAAAATAAGAAGAAGAATGTTGGGGCTTTTCTAAAAGCATTTGGTGTCCATCGTGCCAAGATTGATACTAACACCTTGATCTTGCCAGAGTTACCAGTGAAAAGTTCAGACAGGCCCTAAGACTCACGTTTCCTCAAGGGATGCTGTGTTGACTGAATAAAGTCCCACTCATTGTGAATAATCCAGTCATTTTAATGGCAAGGCAACCAACATGGCACATGTAATAATCAAACCATAACACCATCTGGTCTACCATGCTGTTGAGAAGCCACGAGGGGTAGCAATCTTGGGCACGTCCTTTATTTTCTAATGAATTTACGATTTCCAAAGACATGCTTTCACAAAAATAAAATGTTTGCCTTCACTCCATATTTTTAGCTTATCAGCCATAATTCACAACTTACATATTTCATTTTTTGTCAAGTATTGTTAAATAGGCTATAAAATATCTTAAGACATTCGCTAATTTTCTTTAAGTTTTTAGTTTGCTACTACTTTGCTGGACAATAGAGTAAAACTCCTATTGAAGTATCAAAATATTTTTCTCATCTTATAATTTGAAGAAGGAGGTGTGGTAGCTTACAGGAGAATGGCTAGCAATGCTGTGTGTGGTAGCACATGCTTTCAACCCTAACACTTGGGAAGCAAAGGCAGTTGGATCTCTGTGAGTTCAAGGCCAGCCTGGATTATGAGTTCCAGGACAGCCAGGGTGGTTACCCAGAGAAACCCTGTCTCAAAAAACAAACGAACAAATGAACAAAACCCAATATGCTCATTATTTAAATGTGTATTCGTCATGGAGTGGTACCTGTCTGATCAAGGTTTAGCTCTGAGTTACTTCTCCAGCACCACACCTGCCTGCCTCCATATTCCATACTGCTCTGCTGCCTGCTGTAATAATAATAAACTAAGTCCCTGACACTGTAGGCAAGCCCTCAAGTAAATGTCTTCCTTTATGAGAGTTGTCTTGGTCATGGTGTCTCTTCTCAGCAACAGAACAACGACTAAGACGAAAGATACACCTTTTAAGACCATTCTAAAAATGCCATTTACTTTTACACAAAAATGACGCAGGCGGATACCTATGAGTTCAAGGCCAGCCTGCCCTACCCAGCAAGTTTCAGGCCAGTTAGGGGTTCATATTGAGACCCCACCACAACAAACAAACAACAAAGATAAATAAATAATCAAATAAGGCGCTTGAAAAGTACTTGATATCAGTGGTCACTATAGAAATGTATTTAAAACCAAAGTCACTACTAAACCTCTAAGTTTAGCCAAATTTAATAGTTTGCTTAAATCCAAATATGACACCGTGTGATGAGAAAAATGTGACCTGCTGAAACCCTGAGACATGCTAGTGAGAGAATGTTGTGCAACTTGGAAAAGCAGTGTGGCTCTTCACCAAGGACTACGCATGACAGCTAGGCCATGGACATGGCTCCACAGGAAAAGGCACTCGCTCTCAAGCCCAAACACCTGAGGTGTCTCCTTGGAACCCACGTAGCAGAAGAAGAAAAGTGACCCCACACTTGTCTTCCGATCTCCACATGCACGTCAGCCCCCACCCCATCCCCCAAAGTAAATAATTCCCCATATTCTGTTCTCCCAACGGCTGTGCCTGATGACTTGTATTTCCTTGTTTGTCACAGATGAAACTAAATAAAGAATTTGACGAAGAGGTAACACATAATCTTAAGCCATAGAAACCAGGCCAAGAAGTTTCCAGACTACGAAAGTGCTTGCAGAGGGGCGGGGGTGTCTATAAAACCGGCTGAAGCAAAGAACAGAAGGGAATTTGTCCAATCGGACAGCTGCAAAGTTCACACTGGTCTCAATTCTGATGCACCCAGGTCCGGGGCTCAGGAAGTATGGTCAGAAGTAAGTCATTTTCTCTTGCTTCACTTTCGTCTGAGGTAACAAATCATGCCACGTCTCTCTACAGGACCGACCCCCAGGTCCATATCCTGTCTGTTTCGCAAAAAACGGTTCCTCCTTCCTGATATTCTAAAGAACTTCTGGTATTAGTGTCATTAGTGTGACTTGATTTGTGTGAGCACTTACGCAATAACTCCCTTAGCCATGGGAATGAAATGTTCTGATTGGCCAGCATTCAAACAAACCCCAACGCAGCATCAGCACCGCCGTCCACTGATGGGAAGGAGAGAAAGTTCCTTCAAAGTTCAAGTGACCATCAGGGGAGTGGGAGGAGTGGTGTGCAACCCTAACAGCTGATCAACTTCCCTGAACTAATGACAGCTTTGAAAACGTCTTCGGAAATTGAAGTAGCAATGTCATTTCTTTATTAATTTTAATCGTTAATATTGAGAACGCTCAATGCGCTAGAAAACGAAGAGGCACAGTTGGTCCTTGAGTTTAGTATCCATGTATTCAGCCAACTATGGATCAAACATATTTGGGAGGAAAAAAATTGCATCTGGATTAAACATATGTAAACTTTCCTTGTTATTATTCCCTAAATAATGTAGCATGAAAACTGTAAGGTATGATTCTTATTCTGTATCAGATATTACAAGTCATCGAGAGGTTATGTAAACTACACATTATATGGGTACATGCTACTGGCAAACACTACCATTTTTGCATAAGGAACTAGAGTATCTGTCATTTTACTGTCAGAGGAGAGTCATGGGATGAACTTCTGTGAACACAGAAGGACCGTTGTATTTGTTCTTCTGGGTCACTGTAATATATGATCCATGCTGTTAGGTAGATAGATCATAGATAGATAGATAGATAGATAGATAGATAGATAGATAGATAGATAGATAGATAGATAGATAGAAGATAGATAGATAGATAGATAGATAGATAGATAGATAGATAGATAGATAGATGGATAGACGGACAGACAGATAATCTTCCCCCCAGGAACATTGTAAGTACACCAAGAACCCTGGACAGGAAGAGTGATAGAGAGAGATGAGGCTATGACTGACACACTACACTACATTCTTTCTACTCTCAACTAAGTTTTAACAATAGACCCTCTTTTAAGTCTCTTATGGTCTTTCTAAGTAATTTTTAGTAACTTTTAGCAGAAACAACACGAAAAGAAAATGGGGCCAGGGACTCTGTTAGTCTAGTACTTTTATAGCCTTGATTGTAAGCCTTCAGCTGCTTTCTATTGATAAACAGCACCCACCAGGTTTTAACATATACCAAAGGCCAAGTAGGCAGCCAGCTAGTGCTCACTTACTAAAGAACCCAGTGAAAGAGTCAAAAGTGTGCACATTATAGAACGGGAGAGCTGGGAGAGTGGCCTGACGAGGAAAACTAGAACACCAGGAACACAACTGCCTTTGGAACCGCATTTCAAACCAGAACAGGTGAAAGGGGCTCACAGAGAGGAGGCTCCCAATCGCTCTGTATCTTTCTCATATAAACAGTGACATGGTAAATGTCATGTCGAGCTCGTACAAGGCCTTAGGTTCCGTGCCTGGTAATGCAGAAGCACCACCAAACACAGTAGAAAATAAATTTCAACAGATTTACCAGTCGTCCAGTATGGAAGCAGAAGCATCAATAGATCTTTAAAACTACATGCCCTGTCTTGCAGAAATTACTTTTCTTTAATTCTTTAAAAAATCTGCCTTATTCCAAATAAATGAGACTAGGTTTTCATTGTTTTTAAAACCACCTCTTAACGGGTCTCATCCTTCCTACAAAGAAAAGTTCTAGATTCCTCTGCCTGGTTTTCAACAGAAATCCCCCAGAGACATCACCAGAGAGAAGTGGTGACTAGTGACTTAGTTTTTTTTCCCCCCATGTTACTGTGACAAAATACCCTGGCAAAAGCAACCTAAGTGGGGAAGGATTTGTTGGGGTTCCCGGTTTCATCATGATGGGGAAGTCAAGGTAGCAAGACCTTGAAGCACCCAGTGCATCCAGGATCAAAAGCAAAGATGGGGAGAAGCTTGTGCCCAAGTCTTTCTCTTTTACACCCGTGTAACTCAAGCTTAGGAACGGGCACTGCCCATTCTCAGTGTGGGTCTTTCCGGTTCCATTAACCTAGTGACATAATCTGTCACAGGCAAGCCCAGAATCTAAAGAGTCTCATACAGGATTACCTGGAGGCTTGTCTCCTAGCAACCCAGATCTTTCAGACAACTAAAACTAACCAGTAACTAACTAGTCGATATAGTTAATCGCTGCTAATTACTCTGGTTGTTTTCTATCAGGACCTCTCCCTACCACTGACTGATGAGGAATATGTATCCTTGCTTCCTCTGGAGACGCTATTTTCACCTCTCTCCTCCCAAGGTTCATCCTATAGAAACTGCAGGCGCTTTCCCCACGTGGATTTAACCTCTGCATGCAGCTTTACAGTCCCAAAAATTCTCGGTGCTGTTTTTACAGTTTAAGACTGTGTGTCATGCCTTCGGATTCTTGCTTGCTTTATTTAATTTCATTCGTGACAAAGAAAAAAAACTAGACTTGTATGCAATAGAATGTGTGTGTGTGTGTGTGTGTGTTTGAGAGTGTGTGTATGTGTGAGCAAGTGTGTGTGTGTATGTATGTGTGTTTGAGAGTGTGTGTATGTGCATGTGAATGTGTGTGTGTGTGTGTGTGTGTGAGAGAGAGAGAGAGAGAGAGAGAGAGAGAGAGAGCGCTTAAAAGAACATACTTTGCCAACTCCCTAATGATACTCAGATATGTGGTGCTTTTAAGTTACCCTATAAGAAGTTATCATCTTTTGTCTCGTTCCCTTTAGCCTGTAGTGTTTGGCTAGGTAAGAAAGCTTTGTGAATTATAGAGGTGAAATTTCCAGTAAAAAAAAATAAAATAAAATAAAATTTTTTTTAAAATGAAGGAAAAAAAACAAAACGGAAACTTATCTGTGCCAAGATTCCGAAGGTTCTGTGTTGAACAACAAAGCCACTGGCTTTGAAACACTGCCACCATCAAGCACCGTGTGCCAGGTACCACATTTACTCAGGGTCATTTGGGCAAAAGTAGTGAAAAATATTAAAGAGATGTTTACATAGCAGGCATCCACGACCAATCATGTTCTGTGTGTTGGCGATAAGAGTTATTTGGAAGAAAAGTCACATTTTACCTTAGGGAGTGGAAAATTACCAGTAAGACAGTACACTTGAGCTTTCTCTGTAAAAACATTTAGTGAGATTTATTCATTTTATCTTATGTGGGAGTGTTTTACCTGCACGTGTATATGTAATGTGCAATTCATGTGCAGTTGGTGCCCTCGGAGGTCAGGAGAGGGCACCGGATCCTTGGAACTGGAATTACACACGGTTGTGGACAACCATACAGGTTCTGGGAATCAAACCTGGGTTCTCTGTGAAAGCAGCAAGTGTTCTTAACCACCAGCTGTCTCCCCAACCCTGTTTGAGTTTTCTTAACGTTAGAATTAAATGTTTCATTTATACAGCTCCCCTCAAAATCACTATGAGTTTTTTAAAAAAAATGTATGTAGTTGCTTTCTATGGATCAGACAAGCAGTTAACTAGTGTGACCGGGGAGTTTGTGCCTAGAGTACCAGAAAAAGACGGAGAAAAAAAAAGGGAGTACGGGATCTGGAAGAGACCGGAAAGCCTAAAGAACACAATTCTCTAATAGAACAATGTGCTATAAAGTGTACATTATCCAGCCTATTAGTTATATGAAATAAAACCGTGGAGTGTCTGAGCAGTGTTCAGATATGTTCATGACTTGTCCTGAGGCAGGTGGCTGTCAGATTCTCTCTCCCCTCCTGGAGTTACACTAAGGAACTCTGGAAGTTCACAACACTAAGTATCCCCTAGCTTATGACAATACAGTTCTGCAGTAAAGCATTTGCCCAGCATGTGTAAGACCTTAGGTTCATTCTCTAATACCCCAAGTCTCACTGGACAGCAATACTGTAACTTCACCAGAAAATTCAAAGCGAAAGCTGTCTTGTAGCCCCCAAAGTGTCTTTCCTTGTAGCCTAGTAGATACATTGTATCTTCAAAATTCTACACTCCATCCTGGTGAAGACTTTTCCTCTGTTTACTCGGCAGCTACTTAGTTGGAGCCTGAAATTCTGTCTTGTGATCGCTAGCTCCCGACTCAGTTGACTAAAATGCTTCATTTTGTTTACTTTATTTCCCGTTCTGCAAAAGGAAGAGCTCTAAAACGATCACTTGCCCTATCCCATCTACAAAAGCCTAAGCGGTCCAAAGTACATCTTAATGTAGTATTCCAAACACCTCCTCTGCTGACGTCTTTCTCTGAAGGAACCATTCATTTCTTCATAAGGAGAACCACAAAATGTCTTTCCTTGACAGAAACAAACTTTAACCACCGTCCTGGAAATTGAGCAACCGGGGCTAGCTCACTGTCTACATCATTCCCCAACAGCGATCTCTAATTCTCAAGCAGAGACTATGCCAATTCTACAAACAGAAGAATAGACATCCACAGGGCACAAAGCAGAAAATGAAATGAATGTCCAAATTGGGAGCTGCAGCCTAAGACGTCTGACTCCAGCCCAGCCTCCCAAATTCTGGGAATTCTAGTGGTACCACCAGGCTAGCTCATCCTTTCAAGAAAAGCCTGACCTCCAGACCTACTATTGATCGGCTTCATTACATGGGAAACAGGACAACTGTTCTTGTTGTGGAGTAAACTATGCCCTTCTTCTGTCCTCCATGCTGGAGCTCTAACCTCCAGTTACTGTGAAATCAGACTCTTTGGAGAAAGGGCTTCTTTTTTTCTTCAGTTGAGATGATGCCACTAGGATGTAGGCTAGCCTAGTGAGAGAGATTAGAGATCCAGGGTACACGAGTGTGAAAAAAAAAAAACACCATGGTGAGGAGACAGCTATCTCTAAGCTAAGCAAGAGCCTCAGAGCAAACGACCTTCATCTTAGACAAATGGCTTTCAAATTGCGAGAAGAAGTCTCTGTTATTTAAGCCGTGCCATTTTGGTATGGCATCTTGTGTTAATCCTACTTTCTGCCCCTGTGACAAAAGCCCAAGGAAAATACCTGTTGGGGAAAAAGATGTCTTTATGTTGGCTCATTGTTTCAGACAGTGACTGCATGGTGGAGCAGAGTGGCTGAAACCAGGGGAGCAGGAGGCAGGGGTGACTACGCTAGCTGGCTTTCTCATTCCCTCCCTCATTCTGTCAGACTCCTCAGCATATGGGATACATCTGACTACTTTCCAGGCAGGCAACTGGTCCCTTCTTAATCCTCTCTAGAAATGTCCTCACAGACATCCCAGGTCTGTGCTTTATTAAGCTCTTGGGCATTTCCTAGTGTAATCAAGTCAAGAATCATGACTAACCACCACGGGGTTTCTAATAGTTTTCTAATCTCATGCTACGTATGCTGATCTTCCACCCATGCATATGGGTTTATCTTTTTACTAGTTTTAAATAAAATGTTTTTTGTTCTAAGCTTGAAATTTAATCCCAAAATACACACACGAAGAGAGGGTACACATTCTCTCTCTTCTTTCCCCTCTCTTGCCTCAGCTCTCTCTCTACCTAACCCCCATCATATCACATTATAGCCTTAGCCATCCCAGAACTCAACATAGGTCAGGGTGGCCTTGAACTGGCAGCAATTCTCTAGGCTCAGGCTCCCAAGTGCTGGCAGAACACACTCATAGCATGTAGCAGGCCCTGGGCTTATTCCCAATGCCACAGAAACACGTGAAACAAAAGCATGTAGTCAATTTAGTTTTGAGTTGCAGAGTACTTGGGACTACAGGTCACCTCAGGGGTCAAACACTTTAAGAAAACCTCAAGAATGAATGAAGCCAGCGGACTGCCTTACCTTAAAGCGGTACGAGCCTCAGAAGATTGGACTCTGGTTTATCTGGGACATGTGACTATTGTCATGTAGTACATAGGCTGAAATTGCTAACAAATTTATTCTACCACCTGTCCTGAAATAAATAACACACCCAAAGACTTTGAATGTGGGTGACAAATTTTTATTTTCTCAAATGTACATAGAAGACAGGTTGGGCAAACACCCCTCCCATATCCTATTCATTCATTAGAATCTTCAGGGTTACCCTAGAGTTGTAGTGACTTGAAGTTTTCTTTCTAAAAGATTGGATGAAACTAATCACTTAGATCCTGGAGAAACAAACCCCAGCCCCTTCCCTGCCAGCTCATCAGGAGCAGTGAGCTGACGGTAAGAACGTGCTGGGAGTTATAGGATGTCATTCTGCCACACACAAAGGCCTTGATCAATAGCTGCTAGGTTCACTCACTTAATGTGAGTATGCACTGTACAGGCCAAGAGGCAAGAGAGGCTGAGAAAAAAAAAATCCAAGAAAAAAATTAATCTTTTGGGCTAGCAAGATAAGATAGCAGGTAATGGTGATTGCTGTGAAGCCTGAAAACTTAAGTTTGAACATGGTAGAAAGAGAGAACCTACCCTTGATAATTGTCCTCTGATCTCTCATACTCACTTAGATATGCGTGCGCGCGCGCGCGCGCGCACACACACACACACACACACACACACACACACACACACACACACAGGGGCAGCAAATGTAATAGAAAAAACATTTCTCTAATTCAATTATCAGCTCTCTTTTCCACTTTAAGGGGTATATACTATTTCCCTGTCACAAAATGGCAATGCCAAGCCAGTGAACGAACTTGTCCATCTTGGGAACGTGACTCAGCTTCTTTCAGAAATGCTAGCACTTGCCCAGACTCAGAAGGAAGGAGCAGCCCAATAGCCACTTGCTGGTTAATCTTAAACACGTGGACATTTGCTTTACAAGAAATCAAGCCTTGATCACAAATTATTAGCATCCTACTTTTCTGAAATGTAAGACTAGACCTCACCCTGCACTTTCTCTACATCCAAGGTGCTATGGGGCTCCTCTTGGCAGAAAGACCTATCTAGGTAGCTAGCTGGACTCGTCCCCTTTCTTTCTTTCTCTCTGTTGGCCCCTGGCCCAGCCTCCTGGCAAAACAGCTCTGTTCTGTCAAGTGAGAAGCCATGTGGGACCATTCCCTTCAGGGGAGATGAAGGGTAGTCAGGGTTTGAAGAGCAATTTCACCTTCCGGCTCCCTCTGGATCACCTCAGACACTCCATCCCCCTGGAAAGTGCACCGAACACTTGGGGAGTCAGGAAAGGGAATCCCAAGAGGAAACCAGGTTCATATTTCTTCTCTATGAAAATCTAAACAGGCATGAGCGGAAGAGAGAGTCCACTGGGGATTTATTATCCAATAAACGCTGTGACTGGAATTCTAAAAACAAAACAATCTGAGATAAGTCCCATTTGCAAGTGTCTTTCTCATTTCCTTTCATGCGACAGAGGAAAGAGGATTACGAAAGGATGTACCTAAACCTTGTAATGTCTAAAGCTAGGAATTAAAAGGGGGAGATGATTAATCTGCTATGGTCCTAAAACCTATTTCTTCAGGCTACAGAGATAGTTCAGTCGTGGGACCACTTGCTATACAACCAAGAGAATGAGAGACTGGATCCCAACACCCAGGTAATGAGTCTAGTCCATGCCTGTTACCCCAGCTCCAAAAGAGTTACGGACAGGAGCTGGCTGGCTTCCAGCCCAACTGAGGAAAATCTGAGTTCCAAGGAGAGAATCCGCTTCAATTGAGTAAGCACAGAATGTTGCCTTATCTAAAGCGATTTAAGTTCTTTGTGGAAACATCATATTTGCATACAACCAACCGGCCTCTCTCTCTCTCTCTCTCTCTCTCTCTCTCTCTCTCTCTCTCTCTCTCTCTCTCTCTCTCTTTCTCTCTCTCTCTCTGTGTGTGTGTGTGTGTGTGTGTTTCTCTTTAAGATGGAAATCTTGTGATACAACTCAGGTTGGTCTTAAACTTTCCATGTTCCTGCCTCCATCTCCCTAGTACTGGAGTTACGGGCAAGTGTCAATATATGGAATTACTCCTCTAGATTATAAAACATCTCTAGATTATTTCTAACACTCAGATCAGTGCATATGCCATGTAATAGTGTGCTGCTCTATTGTTTAGGTGGTAATGGTCAGGAGAAAACATCTATCTACTGAGTTTGGCATACACGCAGTTTTATCCCAGATACCTTTAAAATACTTAATTTTTATTTTTCATGTATGAATGTTTTTGCTTCTAGGTCTAAATTTGCACTGCACATGTGTCTGGTATCCTTGAAGGTCAAAAGAGGGTGCTGGATGCCCGAGAACGGAGTTACAGAGACTTGCGAGCCACCATGTGTATGCTAGGAACCAAACCCAGATCCTGCAAGAGCTGCAAGTCTCTCAAGGGCTGAGCCCTCTCTCCAGCCCATCGAAGTGCTTTTGACCAAAGTCAGTTAAACCCTTGCTTTAGGGCCTGTGGCTTCAGCCCACCCTGTACTGTGCTCAACTGGAGGACCTGAAAAGGGAACAGACCAAAGGGAAGTAGATGCTTAACTCACTTTTTCTTTTTTAGTTCTTAAGGTAGATCAAACTAAAATGCATTTTTAGTTAAAGGACACTGAAATAAAATACATGTTTCCTAACCCTATTGTGATCAGTGTCTTCTTGGTGTGAGATAGGATATGATGGAAGGATGTGGGAGACAAGCATCCATCTAAAGGCATGAACTGTAGTGGGTACCGTGACATAGGCCTCCGGTCCCAGCCTCTGGGAGGTGGAGGTAGGAAGGTCAGAGTTGGAGTTTAGCACTAGTTATTTAGTGAGATCATTGCTGGAATGAACCTCACAACACTCTTTCTCAAGAATAAGAGTTTAAAAAAAAAAAAATCTAAATGTGATGGTGCTTACCTGTAATCTCAGCATTTGGAGATAGCCCCAAAGTCAAGGTCAGCTTAGTGTACGTATGAGTTCTAGGCTGACTAGGGGGAAAACATCCTGTCTCAAAAGAAAACAAAATATTTTAAAGGCACGGTTAAGAAAAAACAAACTGATAAACAAAACTTTAAAGATTAAATTTGCTTCACACAAAACCAAAACATTCATGAAGAATTGATTTGTAAAGAAACTCATTCATGTGGTTAAGAGCACTGGCTGCTCTTCCAGAGGAACCAGTTCTATTCCCAGGACCCACACGGCAATTTACAAGTGTCTATAATGCCAGTTCCAGGGGATCTGATGACCACTTCTTGTCCCCTTGGAGGGACAGTCATGTAAAATGTACATAGACAAACACATAAACAAAACATAAATAAATAAATAAAGTTAGTTTTTAAAAAGAGACTGATTCATAAAGAACCTACCTTAAGAAAGCAGGCCTTCCATGAAATTTTCCTACTTTCAATTGCTTCCTCCTCCTCTTCTTCCTCCTTTCCTCCTCTTCCTCTTCCTTTCCTCTTCCTCTTCTTTTTCTTCTCCTTTTCTTCTCCTCCTTCTCTTTTCTCTTTTTTACATTTATTTATTTGTTTGTTTGTTTATTTAATGTGTGGGCATATGTGATTGTCAGTGCATGAACATAAATATCAGGGCAATGAACAGGAGTCAGTTCTCTCCTTCCATTGCATGGGGTCCAGGGATCAGACGCCAGTCAGTTTGTCAGCAATCACTCTTTGAGCCGTAATTTAATGGCTTTTAAGAATCAACTTAAAAACAAGCAGCAAGATGGGGTCTCATGCTTTCCTGAAAGTTTTAGGTTCCCTCACTCAAAAAGAACTATATTATACGAAAGCAAGTAGACAAAATCAAGGAACGCCCCCCCCATCCTTACGTTCAATCAAGTGGATTCTCAACAACTCTGTGATGAACAGTTGCAAAATAGACCTCTCCTCCAGATCTGTCATTTAGAAAAATCTGGACGGAGAAATAAATTAAGCAGTTGGGGGAAATGCAAAACAATGATGATGATGATGATGACGATGACGATGACAATGACGATGATGATGACAACAATGATGATGATAATGATGATTAAAATCTGAAAAATGTCTATATTGAAGAAACTTAAAACATAGCTGAAGAGATGGAATTGAAAACAAACAAATAATTAATTAATTAGAAAGTGGTTCTATGGCACTCACAGTGCACATAGAAGCCATTTGAAAGTGAAGTTATCTCATCTTTTTACTCTCAAATCTAATGCAGAACTGCTTTGTGGGCAGGTTCAGTAAACACAGGCCCATACAACATGGTTTAAGAAACAAGGCGTATGACCCATCCCTGTCAAATGATAGTTCCGAACATCAGTGTTTGGCGCAGTTTTCTGTGAGACCTCGAGGTCCTAACTTCACTCGTGTGTGTGTGTGTGTGTGTGTGTGTGTGTGTGTGTGTGTGTGTGAATATTTTCCAGATGAGAGATGAAAGAATTTAGCAATACAGTGTGGTCAGTACCAAAGCAGTCTTGGCCATGACAACTCCCATCCCAGCTTCCAGGGCCTGACTCTTGACATTGTTGCCCAGCCGTAGGGAACGCCATCTTACTTTGTCTTTCCCTTGATAGTCGTTTTCCTCAGCACTAGAACCCAAGACTCTGTTTCTGCTCAGTCTGGCTCTCCATCCCTAACACCCTCCTCCACTGTCTTCAGCCATTCCAGAGCCCTACCACACCATGTCAGAACTCCAGTAGCTACAGCTAAATGGCTTCTTTTGAAACCGATTCTCCCTGATGTTAATGTTAACCGTCTCTGACCCACACCTTCTCCTTGGTGAGATGCAGGGTCTGGAAAGGAGCTGCGGATGGTAACTTAGTTACATCATTACTTGTAACACCATTCCCTCGCAAAGATAAATATTTGGGAAGAGAGTGGGCTCAGGTAAGGAAATAGAAACACTATCCTCCCCTGCTTCACATCACTCCCACCCCTTCCTCATTCCCTACCTTTGCCTGGTAGTACAGCCTTTCGTAGAAGCAGTGATTCTCTCTGTGACTCTTCTCAAAGTCCACAGAGGCTTTCAACCTCCTCGAAACCTCCTTACTGAATGCACACATCCTTCCGAAACCAGTTTTATTTATTATCTGTTACTCGACTGATGCTCACCTAAAGGCAAAGAAAGAGCTGGATTCAGCACAGAGAAGCTTCACATCAAACACTTTTTAAGACATGACGTAGAACGCTATAACAGAATCAAAGCCACGATTTCAGTGATTTAATGCAAGCATTTGTTAAGTCACAATATCTACCGATCATCACTGAGATGTGAAAGTCAATATTCCAGAAAGAAAATGGGTAATTCATTGAATTCTGAGAACCCTTAGCTCTAATTCCTAGATCGTGAAAAACTGTATTACCTGAGCAGTTCCAAATATCTCTACTACGGGAAGACACAAACTAACGCTATCTAACAAAGTGGTTTTCTTAATTCAATAGCCCAATGTCAATGTCATCCCCATCAGCTGCCTTAATATTTCCTGATGGAGAGGTGGCTAAACTGACCATTAGATTCAGTTACAGAACCAGTGAGATGGTTCAGAAGCTAAGGGTGCTTCCCTCCAAACCTGATCACCTGAGTTTAATTCCTAATATTCACTGGAACCCATGGTGGAAGAAGAAGATCTAATCTCACAAGCAGTTGCTAATCACACCTGAGTATACTTGTACCTATACACACATACCACATACAAACACACACACACACACACACACACACACACACGCCCCACATACATACACATAGACTCACACATACACAATACACCACACACACACTTACACATGCACACACATACCACACACATACCCATATACTCACACATACACACACCACACAAATACACATGCACACACCACACACACACACACACACACACACACACACACACCACACTCACACATGCACACACACATACACCACACACATACACACACACACACACACTGGAATGAATGATGAAAACACCTAATTATCAAGAATTATTTATACAAGATTATCTTTAAAAAATCTCCAATAAAATAAAATTGTTATACTTTTGAACTGGGCATGGCAATACACATTTATAATCCCAATACTTAGGAGGCTGAGACCAGCATGGGCTATCTAGTGAGACTGTACCCAAAAGAGGAAAATATGGGAGAGAAGTAATTGGTACATTTTAAGTTCTACTTAATATAAGAAAGAAAATTAATTTAAGATATTACAATAATCTAGGCTTACTTTAGCGTTACTACTAAATATTAGGGGAAATGCTACTAACTATCATAGTACTTTCTGGCAGGAGAAATCTCTGCGTCAAAACAATATGTAAAGCACAAACAAAAGTCAGAATTTTCTTTTCTGTTATTCCATCCTCCCAAACTGTTCCAGGAAAGCCAGCAGAGGGAGCACAACCATTGTGGGTTTGAACATGTGCCTTTAAAAAAAGATCCTTCTTTCCTGGATTTTCAAATCCTTTATCATGAGTGACAAAAAATCATAAATTACAAATATTATTTGCCACTGGCAAATTGTCTCAAAAGATGCTTTTATTAAACAAGTGTTGAGACCTTTTTTAATGAACATTTTAGTTAAGATAGCATAAAAGTGAAACAAACCCAGTTTAAAAAACGCTTCCAAAGCTAATAATTTATTCTTATCAATATTATGAACAAACTGGTATGTTTCTTATAACTCCTCATATAAAATTATGTCTATATAAGTGAATGTATGTCTCATGCAGAAGGTCTCTGAGGGTTTCCTATCCAATATCGAAAAATGCCTTTGGTAGGAAAATGAAATAAGCACAAATGTAGGACATGTTCATGCGCACAGGTCAGGAGCACAGCCCTGATGTGCACGTGCTGTCTTCCACGTGGAAACTGTGCACATGCATGATGAATGTGGCAATGGTGTGCATGCTTGATGAACTCGGAAACCCACAATATCAAATATGCAAGCATAGTGTGCAGGACCCTTCCTGAGAAGTGACAAGAAGACGAGGTGGACTGATTTCTGAGTCACGACTGATATTGCTAATGTCTTCATAACACAAGACAGCAGCAATAAACAACCATTTAAAGGAGTTTTTAACGTGAAATTAAAATACATTCAGGAATTTCAGAATGTTTTATAAATGCTAATGCAACAGAATAATCCTGTGTTTCCCTCCTGGGTTCACTGAGCCTGATTTCATTATTTAACTAAAGGAAGGCAAAGGATCCAGGTATAGATATGACACTTTCTCCTGCACAGTGAGAAGAATCTTTGAATTTCTCCAAGGATTCCATCCCGTCGAATCCCTTTGCAAAGAGTTCCGACAAATATGTATCCTGGGCTATAAAGACACATCAACGCCCAGAGACTGGGCTTGCCAGCGGCTGCCTCTGTGGGTTCCTTACGGAGCCCGGTGAATTTGCAGAGGGCCAACGCATCTTGACCACGACTTTCTATGCAGTCCTGTCACTCATTTGATCTCCTCATTAGCCTCTCCCTACTAGACGTGTTCTTGACTATTGCCAGTTCCTATGAACCTTGACCCCATATCAGTGTTACGGTCTCCCATACAGAAGAGGGAAATACTACAGGAAGAGGATGATGGTGTGGGCAAGTAATCACAATAACAACAACAGTAATAATAATAGGAGAAACTGGAAGGGTAACAGAAGGCAAGCCCTTACTTACGGGACTACAACAGGTTATTTTTGGAGGTAAAGAATGTAATTAGCGAGCTGTGATTTCCTTCCTATCTCCTGAGAGCTGAAAAGACCGTCTGTCTCCTGTGGTGGTTGTTAATTGTGCTTCGTTATACTTTCTTTGCCGAGGGCTTTCAATGTTCAGAAAAATATTCCAGTTACTGCACTTTGTGACAAAGTAAGAGGGCGGATCACTGCGGTCCTCATTCCTCACCGATACAAACCAAGGAGCCGGACGCCCGAAGCCTGGCTCAGTGTCACAGGAAGGGCTGCTGTGGAAGTGGAGTTTTCCCCGACTCCAGCCCTTTAGGTTATCCACAAAGTCAACACGGGCAGTCTATTCGTTATCTCGCCCCGCTCTGTCTCAAAGGCCGAGTGACAAAGAGTGCTTAGTGAGATCCTGAGTGTGACTGGCAGCACAGGAAGTCCCGTTCTGGGGGCAAGCTGTGAGAGTGACAGGAGGCAAGTCTGCACAGGGCTCACCTATCTCACCCCTCCATGTGGCCCGGAGTCCGCAGATATCCCGAAAAGGAGCTGCTAAGGCAATGGGAGCGTACCAGCCGCTTTGAAATTCCCCGAGCCAGTCCATTTCTAAGCATCTGCTAGCAAAGGAGTCTGGGACTCAATGGGGATGAAAGGAGTCATCTCAACAACTGAGCGCTTGACATTTCCAAGTATTCTATGGGTTAATTCACAGATACTTTATAAACTATGTTTATAAACCGAACAAACGTTCGAGGGATCCTTCCTGGCGCAGTAGTGAGTTCGGTCAATCCAGTTCTTGCAAACGTGTCGATACAGTTCCCAAGGACTTCCACCTAGCTTACAGAATCACCTTTGAGCGTCAAATGTTGACCCTGAAGAAAAGTTGTATCCGGACGGGTTCAGTGTGAACGCTGGCCATAGAAGGAAGAACGATTTCTATGGACACCACACCCACTGCTGAAGTCACTGTTAAAACAGCAGGGACACTGCGAGTGTACAAAGTGCACGGATCTAACCATGTGGGGCAAACCTTGACTGACTTCGTGCTACCATAGCCAATACTTCCTGCAAATACATCAACAATGCCGCCTCGGGTAACGCGATTCCAGTGCGAATGGAATTTCGCTCTCTTCCTGTAGACACACCTTTCGTGGCAAGTGTCTAGTTACAAATGGATAATCTCTAACCGAACCAGGAAGAAGGAGAAATTCATCAGTAATAAGCCAATAAACACCTCACAATACCACCCATCCTTTCTCACGTTATGACCAATACTTCTAAAAGATCAAGACATGTTGTACAATGGGATTTTTTAATAACCTTAGAATTAATTTTAAGATTAACTGTTTGTGTTAAAATTGATTGAAATATATATAGTATGTAAAAACCAGAGAGATCCTAAAATATATTTCTTTCTTAACTCTCATTGTACACAAGATATGAAAAACCTAATTTCTAGGGAGGCATTCTATGATTTATTACAAAATACCTTGTCATACTTTAAGAATTTTTTAGAATAAGTTCTATTATCGTTTTCATTAAAAGTGGACCCTTTACTCAACATTAGCTATTTATGAAACAAACAGACACACTAATCATCACAGAAGAGAATTTTTTTTTATATCCTGTGTCCCTGCAGATGTTTAATCATTGGCAAGGAAAGCAGAAGCTCGCTCATCTTATCTGGAGAGTAAATATACCCAAGGAGGAAGACAGACACACAAAGACCCCCAAAGAGACTGAAAGTTGCAAATTGTTCTTTCTAAAGACAACAGATCACTTCTAATGGTGGCAAATACTCTAGCCTGGAGGTCCTAAATCAAGAAACTGAAGAAAAGCTACTGTTTCCTCAGAAGAAACAAATGCGTGTAACATCCAAAGCCCCCACCAAATTGCTGCAGATCGCTAGAAAAATAACTGGAACCTGTTACATCGACTGGGCCTCTAGACCAAGGCTTTAGAAACTGCCCCTCGGATATTCCAAAGTCATTTTCCTTTTGAAAACAGGGAGACCCGGATGAGGGCCATTTGCTGGGACAAACGGATTGCAAAAATAAAAGTTTAAATAAGAAGGGAAAAAAAGGCTGATAGAAGTCTAGCATTATAAAGAGAAGTGTTTAGCCGTTAAATCATCCAAACTGCTTTGCCAAATTTTGACTTGCTTGGTTTCCTGTAGTTTAAAAAAAAAAAAATTAAATCAATCTCTCTCTCTCTCTCTCTCTCTCTCTCTCTCTCACTCTCTCTCTCTCTCTCTCTCTCTCTCTCCTCTCTCTGCTCTAAAAAAAAAAAAGTGAGAAAAAACCCAGCAGCTGCTCCTTGTATAGTTCAGGAAACAAGTTTGATTTATTACTTTAAGGTTATTTTTGAATGAGCCGCTTGCGGCAGGCAGAGCGCAGAAGTCACTGAGGCCTGTCCACTTGAAGGGCTCAAACTGTTTCCTGAACAGCCCTCCTTCACTCCTCACCTCTGAGGGCTATTATTGACAACGTGTGACTGGGGCCTTCCAGGATTTGAAAACAGCAGGGGTCCCGGCCGAATAATCGGGCTGCCAGTTACCTTTTCCCCTGTTGTGAAAGAGGGGCCCAGGACAAAGCAACTTCTCAGCAGGGAGCCTTGCAGCTCGGAGTTGGTAACCCACTCTTGCACAGCTCGGCATTGAAAACCCAGTAAACGGTTGGTGCCTTCACTTTTGTCTGTGTGTGTCAGTCCGAACCAGAATGGCTGCAAGGTGTGGGCATCTCCCAGGGACGGGTTTCAAGTTCTCGCTAGGGCGAACAGATTCTGGACATTGTTGTCTCAGGACTTCGAAGAAGTTTTCTTTTTTTTTTTTTCTGAGATCCACACAGACACAAAGAGCCCCCGGGCTCCCAACCCCCTTCTGCGGGCTTGTCCGGCCACAACGCCCAGGCCTCTCTTACCTATATTGTGGCTTAAAATACTTCCTGTGAGCATTGATGACTTGCTGTGAGGACTGTCCATCATCCCGCTCCTTTGTCCGGCAGTCACTTCCATTCGAGTTTGACTGACTGAGGCAGCCTGAGTTATTTGTAAAGAACAACAAGGCTTTTCATTCATAATTTTTGTAGGGGGACGGGGTGCTAATGACTGAGCTTGAATAACTAGGGAATGAGGCATTCAAGGCAGGAAGATGCACCACCGGCAGCCAAAAGCAGGATGTGAGGAGGGGGCCTGGGTAAAAAGCCAAGGGCCGGAAGATCACACGCGTATACAAATACAAATTCTGTTCTGAAAAGGTGAGAACTTCTAAAACATAGACGCAGGAAGGAAGGCAAGGTCTCCAACAGGATTTCATCTGCTTTGAGCTGAAGTCCCCGCTGGAGTTGACAGAGAACAACCCCTTGAGAAACTACAGAGGAAGCGCTCTTTTCTTCAACGGCTGATGCTTCTGAAGAAACGGGGAAGGGGGGGTCGTTTTTTTGGTTGCTTGTTGCTTTTTGTTTGGTGGGTTTGGCTTTTTGGAAATGTCTTCCCTTTCCTTTGGTGCCCTTCATATATTTGAAAAATATATGAGGATCCTCCCAGGGTCCTCCGGTTGGCCACCAAGTCTGGGTTCCAAGAAGCTGATATGTGGGGACTGTTGTCACTTTTGTGTGCCTTATTACGATTATGGTTATGCCATCTTGCATACGCCATGCTTCCAACGAACAGAATTTTCACAAACGTAAATTTCTGGTTGAACAGTTATGGGATTTATCTTTGGTTGAAATAGTAAAACTGTAGTTTGGGTTTTCTAAGTCGGCAAGGGCAAGCTGTCAGGCCGAGAAAGCAAACAGTTCAATGGCTGGGTACTTGGCTGACCCCAGAGGCTCTCCATCGGTTCCCAGCGTCCACAAGAATGCCTCCTGATTGGGACTTCATGAAGGAAATATTTCTTATGTGTTTCTTGGTTACCTGCTTTTAAAAAAAAAAAAATCAATGTAATTGCATGAAATGCTAATTTTGGTAATGACTAGCAAAAATGGGACTTTAATCATTTACTTTGCAGAACGGTGGCTAGTGTTCTGAGACGGGTTCTGTCTATTGTATAGCTCTGGCTGTGCGGGAACTCATGTAGACCAAGTTGGCCTGCCTCTGCCTCCCAAGCGCTGGGAAGACAATGTGTGCCACCATGTCCAGGAGGACTAATGTGCCCAAAGAACACTTAGAGTTACTGAAGCTAGAAGTCAAAGTTCAAATCTTATGTTAGATGCAAACATTAATAAGTTTTAAGTCATAAACTGAAAAAAAATGTTAAAATTCAGGAGCCAGCTACAATTATGTCTTTTGTTTTTTTTAAAGATTTTATGTATGTGAATACACTGTAGCTGTCTTCAGACACACCAGAAGAGGGCATCAGATCTCATTACAGATGGTTGTGAGCCACCATGTGGTTGCTGGGAATTGAACTCAGAACCTCTGGAAGAGCAGTCAGTGCTCTTAACCACTGAGCCATCCCTCCAGCCCTACAATTATGTTTTTAAGGACCGTCATGCCATCCAATTTTTTTTGGAGACAAGTCCATGTTGTCTTCCAACTCCAATCCTCCTGGTCAGCCCCTGGAGTGCTAACATTAGCAGGCATGTGCCACTGAGAGAGAGCCCTGACTTAGAACTTCCCACTTTCTCACCAGGCCTTAGGGAGGATCCCTGAGTGCCCCTCCCTTCCCAGCCAATTAATGTAAAGGTAACCAGAACCACCAATCATTGTGTGCCTAGTTGCTGGTACTATAATCTGCCCTCAAAAATTGTATAAAAAGCTTACACAAGAGAGAGAAAATTATACAAGAGAGAGAAGGAGTCGCCTCTCCTCTGAGTGCAGGACAGCAACCCCAGCGTGCTGGAACAATAAACCTCTTACTTTTGCATCGAATTCTGTTCTTGAGTCTCATTTTGGGGTCTCCCAGTAGCTTTGGTTCACTTTGAGTCTTACACCACCATACCTGGTTTCAAAGTCATTCTCATGACTACTATTCTCTGCTCAGTGAGGAACCTGAGGAAATAAGATGTTCCAGTATTTGCTTTTGAAGTTGTTCTTTAACCCAGAGGGTGGGACATGACATTTCTTGGTTGACTGGTTGGTTGTTGAGGCAGTCCAAGCTGGCCTCAAACTTGCTACATCACTAAGGATAACCTAGAAGTCCTGATCCTCCAGGACTTTGTCACACTTTGTTATACCTCTCAAATGCTTACTGATATGACAAGGCAGGGCACATCACACCAGGCTTTTCTAGTACTTTCTAACCATTTCCATTTCAATTCTCATGCTATTAAACATGTGAACACGTTCCTGAAAAGTTCTAAAACAAATCCAAAGTAAGTGTTGAATGCCACATGTAATTATTTTATTTATTTACTCCGCTGTTCGTACCAAGCATGTACACCAGCGGAAATAAAATTTGATGGACCGTGTTTATCTTGGAGCTTCTTGTGACAAATCTTCACATATCCCTGGGTTTTTGAGAGCAGGATTAAATAACATTTCCCAAGGCTTTAACTGAAAATTGGTAGATAACGTAATCATATCCTTGCGATGTTATTTTCAGAAAAAGGCTAGACATAGCATGCTCTTCCATCTATGACTCTTTGGAACTTGAGTCTCAGGCCATAATCCCATGAAGGTCAGATAGTACCATTGGCCGAGAATAGCCAATGTTAATAAATGTTAGTTTCAGGTGTCTTTCCTAATGTTCGGAGAGCTCCCTCTAAGCTCTCTTGATAAATGCTGCTGACTGACTCTTAGCAGGGGTGGCAGGGCTGACATAAGCAGCTAATGTTGCCAGCGCTGTTAGCACTCAGTGTACCTGACTTTACGACCAAAGCAGAAGAAACCTGGGTAATCTAACAAGCAGGCGTGAGCCTAGTCTACCTACTTCTACCAACTTGCACTTTTTGCTGTCTCCTCTGTTTTCAATTCTTGTGCTCAGTGAGCTATAGATCCTGTGATGACTATTAATAATGATGATAAGTACAATAATGACTTTCATTTAATAAGACTTATTAAAAGTCAGACCTCTTCTACAACTCTGCATGTGGTTACTTCTTAATCCTTACTATGATGCTCTGATACTGGAAACATTTTTTTTTTTTTTCCGGGGCTGGGGACCGAACCCAGGACCTTGTGCTTCCTAGGTAAGCACTCTACCACTGAGCCAAATTCCCAACCCCCTGGAAACATTTTTATCCCCACATTGTGCATGAAGAAACTGAGGGTATCAGGTTAAAGAATTGATATAGGGCCCATCTTATATCAATCTATATTAAGTGTTGGATAAAGCTAAATTCACACCTGTATTGCGCACGCGCGCACACACACACACACACACACACACACACACACACACACACACACACATATTTCACACATTATAAACAAACTCCAAGGGGTTGGAGGGTTAACTTAGTTGTTAATAACACTGAATTCTCTTGAAGTGGACAGAGGTTCGACACCCAGAAAGCACATCAGGTGGTTCACATCCACTTATCACTGTAGTTCTAGGTTATCTGACAGCCTCTATTTCTGGCCTCCACGGGCACAGCATGCTGCATGGGGTACACAGGCATACACCCAGATGTATAGACATCTACTTAGAATAAAAATAAATGAACCTAAAAGAATGCTGCTATAGGGGTGGAGTGGGAATGTGTGCATGGTGGTTTCAATGATAATGATCCCCATAGACTCCTATATTTGTTTCCCAGTTGATTGGCTGCTTAGGAAGGACCAGGGGTTTATAGGTGTGGCCTTGTTGAAGGAGATGTGTCAGTGAGGGTGAGCTATGGGGTTTCAAAAGCCCACACCAAGACCAATCTTGTTCTCTCTGTCTCTCTCCCCATCCCCCCCTTCCCCTCTCTCTCTGCCTGTCTACCTGTGTATCAGGATCTTGGCTAATGACCCAGTGCCTTAAAGGCCTATTGCCACGCTCCTCTCACCGTGACCATGAAAGAACCTTCTGAAATTGTATGCAAGCACCCAGTGAAATGCTGTCTTGTGCAAGTTGACTTGGTCACGGTGTCTCTTTCCAGCAATAGAAGAGAATCTAAGACAGAATGTCATCTTCAGGTTAGGAAACAGTTTTTCCAAATGGCGTATTCTTAAAAGCCTTTTGTTTTGGGGGTGTTTTGCTTTGCTTTGTTTCTCAGGGTTTGTTCTTCTGACAGTCATGGCTACTGAATTCAGGGGTCTACCATGGTGACCAAGTGCTTTATGACTGAGTTGCATGTCTAGCCCTAAAGGAATACATAATAGCATAAATATCTCAACAAAAATACAAGTAGCAGTGAAACTGCTGTGACATCTTCACTCCATTTCAAACACTCCTATTTTGCTATTTATTTATCTTCATTTTGTTTCAGTGGATGTAATATAGTATGAGACATGACTTTGCTGCTTATTTGAAATGTAATTCTGAGCGTCCTGTGTTTGGGCTTGCCATCTCCAGCAGCTGCAGATGAAGTTGAACAAGCAGCGAATCAAAACTTTGTACAAAATAGGCCACCATCTTAACCTGTCTATCTGTCAAACTTTTCCTTATGAATAATGGGCCAAGGAGAGACGCTGGTTTGTTATTTGTTCCAACCAAATTCCCCATTACTGTAGTTCTAACATGGAGGGGCAAGGGGCTGATGAAAACAAACGAAAACAAACAAACATGTAAATCTACTTGCTAATCATCGAGGAACATCAACGATAGGGGTAAAAATGATCGACGATCTTTGGAAAATTCTGGAACACAAATTACTCTATATACATTAAAATTGTTATAAAACAATTTATAAGTATATATTTTATAAATTATAAAATTGTTATAAGAACATACCAGAGCCTTTTACAAAGCACAACTCTATGATCGAAAGCATGCTAAACCCCTTCTAGTGCCACCTGGTTTAATTTAGCATGGCTGCTGAGGTGGTAGAGGGATGACTCAGCTCTCCGAGTGGCCCCTGCTCTTGCAGAGGATTTGGGCTGGGTTTACAACCACCTGCGACTCCCATTCCAAAGGATCCAATGCCTTCTAGCCTCTGCAGGTAGCTGCATGCGTATAGTGCACATATAACCCTGCAGGAGCACACACATACACATAAATACATTTTTAAGAAGTCTTATGCTATCCGGTGTATGATCTTCTTGGGACAGCTGCCAAGCACAAGAGGAAGATGCATTCTACCCATTGTCACGAGTCCTGTTCCTGCCAGAGGTCGAAGTGCCACAACAATGCCTTGAACGTACTTGCAGAATGCCTTTCTAAAACTCAACTATTTCATCGCTTTGATCTGGATGCCATGGCAAAGCTGACGTTCTACAAACATCAGATCTCTCCAACCCACTGCCTTTAATACACCCAGAGAATTCTGTTTTCCTAAGTGCACCAGATACTAACGTCACGGCTGACAGGATATATTACAGAGCTGCTCACTGCCAAGATCTACTTTAGCTCAAGGTTTCAGTGGATTTCAGCCTATCATGATTAACCAGGGGCAGAGAGCAGCTGTTCACACCACGGGGGACCAGAAAGTGGAGAGTGTCTAGAACTGTGGTCTCGCCCCTACTGACTACCTCTGTCAGGTAGGCATCATCTTTTTTTTTTTTTTAAGATTTATTTATTAGATATGAATACACTGTTGCTACCTTCAGACATACCGAAAGAGGGCATCAGATCTCATTACAGATGGTTGTGAGCCATCATGTGGTTGCTGGGATTTGAACTCAGGACCTCTGGAAGAGCAGTCAGTGCTCTTAACCACTGAGCCATCTCTCCATCATCTTCTACACAGTCTCCCAAGCTATAACTACCCACCTGGGAACCAGTTTTCTAAAGTAAGAAGATGGAGTCATTTCAGATATACACAGCAACACTAAAGAAAGAGACACAACCACTTATACTACTCAAAGAAGAGAACGGTAGAGACCTATACAATAAGGCTGAAACATCCGTCAACTCTGCTGTCCTTCTCGGGCTGCCTGACTCATCAGCTACCTTGGCTCTGGTAGGTCAGCACACCCTCAAGCACCCACCATCAGACCGAAGACCTGGCTTGTGAGATTCCTTTGAGTGACTTCCTCATAAGTGGCTTCTTTTTCCATTTCTTATCTCACAAATCACGGAGCAGAGTGACGGAGCCAGCATCTCCCCAGCCAAGGTTCTGAGGACAGGGGTCCCATCTCTAGAAGGCCACACCAACGTTGATCTTTTTTCTTTTTTCTTTTTTTCGGAGCTGGGGACCGAACCCAGGGCCCTGTGCTTGCTAGGCAAGTGCTCTACCGCTGAGCTAAATCCCCAACCCCAACGTTGATCTTAAATAACAGAGAATTCTTGGTGTAGGTTTTCTCCAGAATTCTGGAAAAACGGAAACGGTGCTAGATTCTAAACCAAAGAATTATGGGTATATTTATTCTAAGTCACGTGCAAATTCGCCTTTGTAGAATCACAGTAACTTAAGGCGGGACAATAGAATCTCACAGCGTTTTAGTGTATAATAAAGATCTACGTATAATTTACTATAAACGAATATATATTTTCTTTTAACCGAGGATGGCAGTCTAATGACACAGGGCTCAGTCCTCAAAACATACAGCCAAATCAAGTGTGGTGTAGTGACCAAGGACTGCAGCCACTCAGACAAGGAGATGCTTGCACTTTCTGGCTTCTGTCCAGGCTGGCCTTAAGCTCCAGCCCTCTGCCTCAGCATCCTCAGCAGCTGTGATTGTCCGCATGTGTGCTGCCCCCAGCCAGTTGTTCCGAGCTAACAACTCAATGAGACATTTCTGTCAGAAGCAACAGTTTCATCTACGTGGATCCTTTCTTCTCTAAAATGCTTTACACATTTTGGAAAGGCCATAGGTAAAAAAAATAAAAACCCACGTGTGGTTAACATTTCCACAGAAACCCAGAGTATTAATAAATATTATCAACAGTAGTTGTAAGCCTAGCAACTCTGGGAGGCAGAGGCAGGCAGCTCTCTGAGTTAAAGTCTGGCCTGGTCTACAGAGTGGGTTCCAGGATGATCAGGGTTCCACAGAGAAAACTTATTTTCAAAAAATAAAAAAAGTTATAAGAACTTATTCTAAATTTCTACAGTGTTGTTTGGGTGCAAAATGCAGACAAATACATTTAAGTAATCAAACTGTGTTTATTAAAGTTAATTTTAAAAATATGTTAACAAAATTGCTCATTTCTCCAAATAAACTACCAAGGCCAATTTCACAAAAAGTATCGCTTTGCCTTTTTGAGAACTTCACGTGTGCTAGGCTCTCTAGAAGTCACCTTGTCATGATGTCGTCACAGGAACCCCACACAAGCAGGCCTCCTACGGCAGGAACGTAGGTCCATTCTTTCACGCATTGGCTTCTTCAGCTGACTGAAAAATGATTTTTGACTCCTTATTCACACCAGGCTCTTCAAAGGTGGGAATAAAATGGCATACCAAAAAAAAAAAAATTTTACTTAGGTCCTTAAAATACAGTGGGGACAGTTATTAATGAAGAGATAGGGCGATTCCAGGTATGGTTTCTTTAGAGACAGTCATGAGATTAAAAAGGAAGGATTGACTGACCTAGTCATCGAGGCCAGAGAAAGCTTTCCTGGGAATATGACAACAGGTATTTAAAAAGACAAATAGAAATGAAAAGAATAGTTAAAGGTTTTTACGCAGGACACAAACTGCAAAAAATGTCCACAACTTGGTGACTTCCTTTCCACTACTCTTTTTATTTTGGGGGGTGTGGGGGGAGGTGTACCAAGACAGGGTTTCTCTGTGTAGCCCGGGCTATCCTGAAACTTGCTCTGTAGAACATTCGGGTCTCAAACTCAGAGCTCCCTGTGCCTCCCATGTACTAGGATCAAAGGTGTGTGCTACCAGATCAAGACCTTTCTTCTACTCTTGATTTCATTGGGTTGTTTGATAAACGTACGTCCGTGCTTTTTGCCAGACAAGTCTCATTCTGTGGCCCTGGGAGATCTGTAGTTAAAGATGCCTGGCACCTTTTTGTACACACCAGCAAGCCTGTCTGATCGCGACCCACACAGTGGAAGGAGAAAACCAATGCCTAGCGTTGCCCTTTGACCTTCACACGTATGCTCTGGCAGTCGCACGTCGCTCTCCACTCCAATAATAAACAGAGAGATAAATCCAAGTAACTTTTAAGTAAGTGCCGACAATCCTTCTGCAAACAGTATATATCTTACACCTGCCTGTGACCTTGTCTGCCGTGACTACATTCGTCTGAATAAATGTGTGCGATCACTTGGTAACAAGGACATGGTTTCTTCTATCAATTCCACACTTAGCGGTCAGCTTGACAGTACAGCTCTGGCTCTACTTGTCTAAGCTACAATATTACTCACCTGTACCTCAGCCTTCTTGTACATTTAAGAGGTAACTAAAATGTAACTTCTTAATTTCAAGTTACAGCTTAGTACTGTGGCAAACTTTAATTATTGATGTAGGCATTTCTTTTTTTTTTTTTTTTTTTTTTTTAGCCAAATGCACTTTTCAAATGAGGAATTCAACCAGGTACGGTGGCACATATCTGTAATTCTAGCACTCAGAGAAGTGGAGGCAGGAGGATTGCTTCAAGTTCACTGCCATACTGTTTTTCAAAATGAGTTTCAAGGACACAGAGTGATGTCCTACTTTCACGAGGTGTGCCCATGCTGTGGTGAAGGATGGTGGTGGTGGTGGGTTATAGAGAGGGGGGGGGCGGCGGCAGCTCACCAAAGAAAAACAAACCCCAGGAATTCACCTTCATTTGCATATATCCACCTGCCATCCGGTCACATGCTAATTTCTCTCTTCTCTTAGTCTGTAGCATACATTTCAGCAGAGGAGGTTGAGAACAGTCTGTACGTCATAAAAAAGACCATCTTAAAAAATAGGAAAGGAGAGGAGATGGGGCAGAGGGTAAAAGATGTTGGGGCGGGGCGGGGCGGGGCGGGGCGGGGCAGGGAGAAAATCCTGGCTTCCGTCAAACTTGTTTCAGTCACTATGCAAGATATAATAATAGGGCTGGAGAGATGGCTCAGCGGTTGAGAGCACTGACCGTTCTTCCAGAGGTCCTGAGTTCAACTCCCAGCAACCACATGGTGGCTCACAACCATCTGTAATGGGACCCAATGCCTGCTTCTGGTGTCTGAAGAGAGTGACAGTGTACTCACATACATAAAACAAATAAATCTTTTTTAAAAAGACATAATATTTTCACAGTAGCAAAATGGCTTAAATTCTATCCCAAAAGAAATCAATTGGATGTGGTGGGGCAGATTTGTGATCCTAACACCCAAGAGGCAGAGAGTGTGGGGGGGTGGGGGGGGACACATTAGTGTGTGTGTGTGTGGGGGGGACACATTAGTGTGTGTGGTGACCCAGGAGGGCTTCCCCTTCTCAAGGGAAAAAGAGGGTGGAATGGGGGGAGGACTTGCATGAGGGGGTACTGGGAGGAGAGGAAGGGTTGATAATGGTTGTGAGGTGAGTAAATTAATTAAAAATAAATAAAACAGAACCCAGAACCAGTTAACTGGTCTCAATAATTCTGAAACCTACAGCCTTCTAAACCAGTTCAGACGCAGAGGGTCAAAGCATTCCCTAATGATTTTCAGTCATTAAAGAGCAAAATTAAAAATCAGTCTCATAACTTCGTGTGTACATTTAAGTGACATCAGAGTTCGATGTAATTTCCAGCCCGTATTCATGATACACAGAGCTTCATTTCTTTTTACATTTTCCCTTCTTGCTTATATTATAGATAAGAACAAACAAAAAAAGTTTTAAAAAAAAATGCAAAGTCAGCCTGGTCTACAGAATTCCAAACCAAAATGAAACCCTATCTGGACAAAAAGAATTCCAGGATCGGAGCTATGCCTTACTTAGTTGGTAGAGTAATTGTAGTCCAGGCTTCTAAGGATACAAGCAAAGGATCAGATGTTCAAGGTCACCCCAGGCCACCTTGGGACAATTGGGATTCTATCCAAAAACAGAGGAGATTAAAAAATTAAGCAGTTATGTATTTTTAAAGATTAATTTATTTTCATTTTATGTGTATGGTTTTGCCTGAAATTATGCAGGTGCATCTTCTATGGGCACCGTCTGGTACTCTCAGAGACCAGAAGAGGGCGCCAGATCGCCTGGAACTAGCGAATACAGGCGGTTGTGAGACACTATGCGGGCGCTGGGAAGCAAACCTCCATCTTCTTCAAGAGCAGCAAGCGCTCTTACTGGCTGAGCCGTCTCTCCAGCTCCTAGACAGTTTGCTTTTACAAGATTAAGACTTGAAAAATATTAACTTAATTACATTCTTTGATTCAATGAATTGGAAATAGAGCTGGAATGTTTTCTTTTTAAAGAAATAGTAAAACAAAACCAAAAACGTGTCTTTAAAGAAGAAGAAAAAAAGCAAAAAGTCCACAAAACTTACAGGCTTAACCTATAGACCAGTGGTTCTCAACCTTCTTAACACTGAAACCCTTTAATACAGTTCCTCATGTTGTGGTGAGCCTACCCCTCCAACCATAAAATCATTTTTGTTGCTACTTAATAATTGTAATTTTCGTATTGGTATGAATCATAATGTAAATATTTATGTTTCCAATGATCTTATGTGGCCCCAATGAAAAGGTCATTTGACAATTTCCACAAAGGGATATCAACATAAACTGAGAACTATTAGTAAAGATGTATTAAGTGTTAGAATCTAAAAAACTTTCTTTTTTTTTAATCTTTTTTTCTTTTCTTTTTTTCGGAGCTGGGGACTGAACCCAGGGCCTTGCGCTTGCTAGACAAGCGCTCTACCACTGAACTAAATCCCCAACCCCTCTAAAAAACTTCGTTTCAACTCAAAAAAGTTCAGGAGAGCCCTAATATAGATTGCCCAGATCTTTCGCATAGTCTGTCCTTTAAAGTGTATCTTCAAAAGCTGTTTCATATAACTCTACAATATTTCAATGACTATAATTTTAAAACATTTTCTTCCCAAGAGAACAACCTAAATCTGTACACAAGCATACTCCGGTCGGTCACCAAGGCAGACGTATTTAGACGTAACCTGTGCACTGAGACTTGGAACTGGCTGTTGGCCTTAATGTTTTGGTGTCTGTGCTAAAATAAGAACCGTGGTAGAAATTCTTGGACCACATCTTCCCTAGAGAACAGTCTGAACTTCCTGTGCCCTTTGATCCAATGCCCACACAATGAAAAGTATAAAATTAAAACATCCACAGATGTGGAAACCGTGCCTGCCTGCCTGCCTGCCTGCCTACCTATAATTCTAGCATTTGGGGAGCAGAGGCAGGAAGATTGCCCAGACTGGAAGGCCAGAGCCAGCTACATAGTAAGAGCTTTTCTAAAAATAAACTAAAATATCTTATGCATTCAGAAGCCAAATCTTGCTACTGTTACTAAACACTACCAGTGCTATTCAAAGACAAAGCCACCATGGATTCTCACCTATGTGAGGTTTTAGCATCTATGTTTAAAAAATAATATTCTTGAACAAAGAAAACACATAGGAAAGTAAATGTAAAGTTGAGAGGACAAAGGCTAAGATCTCTGAACATGCAGACCTACAAAGGAAATTTAATCTTTAGGCCAAAAAACAAACGTATGGTAAAAGCAGTGAGAAGAAGCAGTGGATTCCTTTCTAGCCTTGCTACAAAGTTTCAGCCCCTGTCTGACTTTGCATAAATTGTAGTAATGAGGTGCAAGTATCTAGCAGGAATATTCATTCATTAACCAGCACAAACCACAGGTGAATTCCAGCTAAAGGGGAGCTCTCTGAAAAGCAGCAGACAGACAGATGGAGCCTGAGGCTCAAGGTCACATATCAGGACAACTCCTCTCACCCTAGGATAACCTTAGAGCCTGCACTGGATTTAGTTAGGGATAAAGGACATCTGCAAAGAAGGTTAGATTCTGAGATAAACTGCTTCCAGTCCTCCAAGCAATCTAGATAAGACATCAAGTGGTCTCTTTTGAATTCCTTTGCTTCTTTACTGAAGCCACTCCCAATTCCCCTCCAGGAGGCATTATCAACAGAATGTGAGGAATCAAAGACATTCAAAACGTAAAATGGTAACAGTCATGGCTGCCAAATCAAAAGGTCCCCACAGCTAAGAGCCCTTTCGGTAGGAAGATTCCAGGAAGTCCTTACATAAATGAATTTTACTACCTCAGTTGGGCAGTAAAAAGAAATGACGGCTCTAAGGTCCAAAATGTAAACTGCTGTCTTTAAATACAAAAACAAAAGCAAAGACCAAACAAACAAAAAATCCCTTTGGTAATAGAACAAAATGTCTAAATACTAATTCTTTGTGCCGTCAAAAGCACACTGTGTGTTTACAAAGTTTCACTTAGGTTTTCAAAACTGAGATCAAACCTAGGAAGGTGAAGGGTTTTTTTGTTTGTTTGTTTTTTGTTTTGTTTTGTTTTGTTTTTTTGGTTTTTATTTTCCAAGTCTTAGAAAGAGACTAGGTTGAGAGCCTTTTAAAGATACACTTCGCCCATGCTGTAAAGAAGACCAGCCCGCAAGCGCAATCCTAAACAAGGTTTCAGTTCATTCAACATAACTCTATAGAAACTTGTTTACACTGTCTTCTTCTACCAAAGATTGGAGGAGGTGAAATTCATGGAATGTTTATATTCTGCCTCGTTAAAAAACAACAAATGAGGAGGACTATAGATATGAAGTCCAAATAAATGCAATCAGAAGATAAAGCCAGATTCGAGAATTCACTGTACACAGCAAATTCTGCTCAATGTAAGTTTATTACTTGACGAATCCTGGAACCTGGAGGTGAGTATCATTGCGACATCAAGTCCCTTGGGCTTGTTTTTGCTTTGTTTTACAGTGCTTGACAAGTGGTAACTCTGCTTATGGCAGAGTTCTCCTTCTAGAACATTCTGCAGCACATCTGAAAGTGAGCTTTCTCTGGATGTTTGTCTGAGCGCTACCATTACCCTGGATTTTCTTCCACAGTTAACTCCAGCTTTAATTTGTGAGTATAACTTGATTTGGAGGCACAGTGCTTTCATGAAACACCTCACTGTGCATATACAATGTATGCACAAATACAATTCGTCTTTTATATTTTAACAGTAGTCTTTGGAAGCACAATATGGTAGCTTATACATGTCACTGGCTGAAAAACAATAATGCACCAAGATAAAGCCTAAGGAATAATTTAAAAGAATCCAACAGATTCTTGCATTTACTTTGCTCTTAAGTTACAGGTAAAATGTTTTCCGAGTGTGAGGATTATGGGAGATGAAAAACAGTCGATTATTACCTAAAATCCTTTCTAATTTATGAAAGACAAATATGAATTCTTACATTCTTCCCCAAGCATCCGGAAGTTCCTGATTTAAATTCTATTTTATGCTTTGATTCTTAATGACCTGTTGGCAGAGCTCCTGCAGTGCTGGAGGAAATGACATGGGGCAAATGTCTCCCAAGAAGCGGCCACCGGGTGTAAGGGTGTGGGTGGGGTGGGGGGTGGGGTGGCAAGAAATGCCACCTGGCGTAGCGTTTATACTGGACACCTTAAAATCCCGAAGCCGGCCAACCCACTTCTTCGAAAGGAACCCCTCCAGCACGTACTGAGTCCCGCAGAAGAAAGCAGCTCGAGCCCCGCGCCTGGCGCTCGCCCCCTGGCGGCTCCTTCGGGAAGCGCAGCGGCGCCCGAGCTCGCTCGCCTGCTGGAGACTCCACGGATTCCGACGCCGCACGAGCCGCGGTGGCCGGAGAGGCCCAGCTGTCCTGATCCCAGACTGTCTGGGACGCGACGGAGCCGGCCGATCGAGCCTCTTCCACCCTCAGCCGTGGGGTGAGGGGACGTAGGCCAGCGCCCGGAAATAACGCATGCCACTTCCCCTGCCATCCCTAGTTCCAAACCCCAGGCGAAGGAGAAGGGTCGTGGAGAAACACCGAGAGGGCAGGGAGAGCGCGCAAACGAGGCAAACGAGGTGCCAGGGACAAAGTAGAGAGATACGTCGCCAGAAGGCAGCTAAGAGAGCAGGGTGGCAGCGAACAGGTGAGGGCTGGAGCGAGAGAAATCAAACTCCACGTTTTCAGGAGCTCTAACCTCGCATGGTGCAAGGTCGCAGGTGCTGTGTGGGAAGTTTGACCTTACAGCAGGTACTTTCCGGTTTTAAAAAAAAAATTAAATTCTCAGCTAAAATTGCAACACTAGCGTGTGGATACATTTCAGTGACCTCCCCACCCCGCTCCGCGCGTGCTTCCACGTGCAGGCACCTTAGTCCAGCCGCGGCCAGAGCGTATGTATTTTCTGTATTTTAAATAGTTAACTATAGTCCGCTTCCAACAAGAACAGGAGGAACGTATATGAGAATGTTCTAGGTGACAGATAGTGGGATTTGAAAGATGACGCTCTTTTTATTTATGGTTTCGCGAAGGAGGACTTCTGTAGGGAAACAGACTCCCCCCCCCCCCATTTCGGAAGTCCATGATGTCGCCCTGAGTAATCGCGTGGGTATTACAGAATTAATTTAAAAGGTTTTCTGCATCGAGCAAAACAGTACAAAAAATCTTCAAAAGGCCTCCATCTATAGATAATCCCTCTTAAAAATGAAATTCTAACAAACTACAAGTCCACACACAATCAAAAGCCAATCCCAGTCGGAGCAGAAGGGACTTGAAACCCGAATCTACATTCCGTTCCTCCCGTACAAGGCTCGGAGGTGGGGGAGGCGGGCTGTGCTGGTGCCCGGTGTATAATCGGGTTAATCCAGTAGACAAAGAATAAACCAATAGCCCTCCCACCTCACTTCCCGCTCCCCTTTCCCTCCCCCTCCTGCTCCCACCCCCACCCTCTTCGCCCCCTGGGCATCGGTGGGGGGTGGGGTGGGGGAAACACAGGAGAGAAGAGGTAGAACCGAAATGGATTCCAAATCGAATCCAAAAAGCTGCAGCTCGGCTTTCCACGCTAGGGCTGTGCGGCCGGGTTAGTTTGCAACGTCCCTCCTTCTCCTCTCCCGGCGGCGAGGAAGAAAGTTCCCTAAGTGAGCCCCAGCCTCCGGCTCGTGGCCTCTGGGGGGGAAACCCTTAAGGTCAGTGTTTCCTTGAAACTAGATAAACTGACCTCGCGGCGGCCAGCGCGGCCCCGCGTGACGGCGCCCGGGCTGCAGGAGCGACTGGGGACGCGCGGGGCGGCGCGGTTGCCCTTTTGAATGCCTCCTGCGGCTCGGAGCGCTGGCGGGCGCTGGAGTGCGAGTGAATGTAGCCCCGCGGAGCCAATGAGCTGGGACCGGATGCGATATATCCTCTGGGACAACAACTGCTCTGTTCCGCCTCGGATCCACATGACGCCATTTACTGCTGCCGCGGCCGCTGCAAAGCTCCCTGCCTCCTCCGGAAAGGCGAGGGCGCAGGCCAGCGGCGCCCCCCCGCCCGCCCCCCATCCCCGGCCGGGCCCCAGACCCTCCTCCCCCGCCGCCTCCTCCTCCCCCTCCGCACCCCCACCCCCGCCTCGGCTTCGCCGCCGCGCCTCCGCAACGCCCAGTCTGCACGAGCGAGAGCTGCGCGCCGCAGCGCCAGCGGAGGAGAGGGGCCGGCGGAGCGCGCAGCGCCCAGGCCCCCGCGCGCGCCCGGCCCGGCCCGCGGGCCCCGCGCCTGCCTCCGCTCGGAAGCAGCCCAGGCCCCCAGGACTTGGCGAGCTGGCCTTAGGTTCTTTGGGCCGTGCTCGCCTCGCTTTCTCTCATCGACCAGGAAAAAAAAAAAAAAGAGACTCGCCAACGTTGGCGCTTCGGCCTCTTGTTCATTGAGAAAAAAAAAAAAAGGAAAAAAAAAAAAGGCAGAGGAAATACTCCGCGTGCGCTTCTGGAACGGAGGTCATCTCTCTAGCTCGGAATCCGGGAGGGTTCCAACGGTGGAGGATTTGGCTTCCAAATTTTCCCGTGGTTTTAATCCTTCCACCGACTGCTTGGAAGTTGGACTGAAGCAGAGTTTGGAGAGAAGGAAAAAGTTTGCATCGGGACTGGATTTATTTGCACATCGCTGGAAGAAGAGAATCGAAGGGAGAGGGGTTGGTGCAAAGCCGCGATCACGGTGAGGAGCATTTGGCTTTTCCCCTTCTGGAACCACAGCCGGCCGGGAGTGGGGTCCGGGTTCCTCTCTCCCCCTAAACCCGCAGGCTTCCCGGGAGGATCAGGGAGCTATCCCGCGGATCTGCTTCGCCTAGAACAGGGGTTCGGCCACGGCCGGGCTACAGGGTGCGCCGGTGCAGTGTCCCCCGTCCCGCGACAGCTCACTCTCTTGCGGGGTTTGGGGCGTTGGACCGCTTCACTGCGTTCTACTCCTACCCCTGCATTGGCGACGATTCAGTCGCCGAGAGCCTTAGAGGGAGGGAAAACACTTTGTGTTTTCCAGGTCGCTGTTGCAGGCTCTGGCATTGCTAACCTGTTCTTCCATTCGGTGGAGGCTAAGTTGTAGGAGAGCTAGCCTGCGGCGGGGGCGCCTGTGGGGCTGGGGTACTGGGCTTCTCACCTCTCCACCTCACCGGGGCCGAAGCCCGGCGGGCGAGCAGAGGGTAGAGTGCCAGGCGGAGGGAGTCCCCGCCTCTGCCCGGTGTGGCCAGTCTAGCCCGGTGCGGGTGGGAGCGTCGCCCAGCCTGGCGCCGCGTCTCTGCGGTTCGGAAGTGCAGCTTTCTCTTTTTTTCCGTTCTTCGTGGTCGGCCTAGGTCACGCGCTTTTTTTTTTTTAAATATATTTGGACACTTAGGCTGACCTAGACAGGAAGAGAGTTATCAAGTGGTCGCGGTCGGTTTCCATTACCTGAAAGTAGGTGGCAAAATAAAAAGGCTAGTTCCCCCCCCTCCCTCTTTTGTGTTACTGTTTTTAAGATTTGGAGTCTTAACGCCTTTTTTACAAAGGGGTTTCTGTGTCGGTTTGCCCCACCCTAGTGCTGAAGTCCTTTCCCCCTAATCCTTAGTCTGATCACACACTGTTCTTAATGGGGGTTTCAAAGCACTCTCAAAGGGGGAGGGAGAGGAACTGGGAGAGCGCAGAAGGGTGGGGGGGGGCCTGCGATGGAGGCGGCCAGGGATCTGTAGAAATCACTTTTTTTTTTTCTTCCGAGAGATGCTACTTTCCCTAGCAAGCAGGTCCTCACGGAAAGTTTCCAGTCCGGGGGCTCAGAGTTCTGCATGCCTGGCGTGTGCAGTCTGGCTCTGGATAAAGCTATTTTTCTTTCGTTTTAAGAATCATGTCTTATTCCTGATCTAAAAAGAGGTAGGCGTGTGCAGATTGCAGACAGTGCCCGCTCCGGTCCTTGCACCGTGGAGTCGCCCTGGGAGCGTGGGTCTATAAGACCTCCGTGCAAGCTGTGCGTCCTGAGCCAGGCTCTCTTCCTCAGGGCGTCGGATTTGGAAACTTGTGAGGACAGGCGTTTTGAGGGCCTTCGCTGAAACACCTTGTGGTGACCTTGCAGCGGGGGTGGGCGTGTTAGAGTGGCTCCCCCTCTTGGGGCTGGGTGGCAGTTCCTCTTGGGTTGGGGGAAATTTTAGCCGCGGGGGTGGAGGAGGGGGAAGTGTGCTCGTGCCTTGCATGACACGTCCCCTTCGGAGGCGCCCGCGCCCCCTGCCTGCCTGAGCTTCTGCGGATTGTACACGGGAGGGGCCGGGCTGGCCCCTGGACAGCGTCAGTCGGCTTGGAGAAAAGTCCCCCGGGGTTCTGGCTGAGTCCCACCTGCTGGGGACTGTGTGGGGGCGCAGATAGAGCCGATAAACGGGTTGGGTTGAAAGCGAAGAGAACAGCCTTGTGTACCTTGCTGTTGGAGGTGAGCAGATCCGGTTTTCAGCTCTGCCTGGTTTGTCACCTGCCTTGTTCGCTGTCCTTTTCCAAAAAGCAGAGGTTGGATTAAAAAATCCGGTTTTGCTTCTTTTCCTTTGTATTTTCATGTGCACTCGGGTGAGGGGATGGGATGGTACTTCTTAGACCGAAGCATGACTGTAATTTTTAAGTTCACTTGACAAGATCATAGGTTTCCACTGTGACACTTCAGATTTCTAAAACTTTTCTTGTTGCTGCTACTTGCTTGGTGCTCTCGGGTATTTTTCAACACGAGGAAATAATTTATTTTTTGCATGCTTTATTTATAAAACAAGAGAATTACTTGTGGTTCAGAACCTAAGGCATGCATAGGCTTTGGGTCTGTAGGATGTTTGGTTCACGAGTTGTGGTCTTACATGAGTTTGTTTTCCTGTGCTACCTAATGGGATCCGAAATGATTTATTTTAATTATATAACTTTGTGCTAACATGCTTATTTAAAATGTCACCTTAATTGCCCTTGAAATGTACTTTTTATGTCCTAGTCGTCCTAGGAGATTGGGAAGAGACAGTGATTATTACTCATAGTGCTAGGGTGATGTAAAAACCCGATTTAACCGGTACTGTTGTCGGTACTTATTAGTGTTTAATGATCATGTCAGACAAATCCGTTTCAAAATCTGCAAGGTATGTCTCTGAAATTGTTGGTAGCACTGTTGGGCATGCTCCAGTGTCGACTTCCAATTTTTGACACTGAACCCAAGCCCTCTAAATTGCGTGTTTGTTTGAGTAAAGGATCGAGTGGATCGATAGTCTCTGCCCTTCCTAAGATTACAGGACTGTCGGTACCTAGCCATCGTTTTCACTTTTGAGAACGTGCCTGGATCGGTCGGCTGTTGTTCTACTCGCCACTACCAGCGCCTATCCAGTCCCATTTCTCCAGAGGTTGTGGGAAGTGAAGAGTCAAGTCCGGTGGGTGGAGAATGGGAAGTCTTAGAGTGTAAACCATTTTCTTTCCTCTTGGTTTCCCCAGGAGTTCAGATGTGTTCTAAGCCTGCTGGAGTGAACTCACCGCCAAGATCTGATGGAGGCCAGAGCTCAGAGCGGCAGCGGGTCGCAGCCTTTGCTGCAGTCACCCCATGACAGTGGCAGGCAGCGTGGGGAGCCGGACCCCAGAGATGCCCTTACCCAGCAGGTACATGTCTTGTCTCTGGATCAGATCAGAGCCATCCGAAACACCAATGAGTACACAGAGGGGCCTACTGTGGTCCCAAGACCTGGGCTCAAGCCTGCTCCTCGCCCCTCTACCCAGCACAAACATGAAAGACTCCACGGTCTGCCCGAGCACCGCCAGCCTCCCAGGCTCCAGCCCACGCAGATCCATTCTTCCCGGGCCGCTCTGTCCAGGTCCGTCAGCACGGTCAGCTCAGGGTCTCGGAGCAGTACAAGGACAAGTACCAGCAGCAGCTCTTCGGAACAGAGACTGTTAGGATCATCCTTCTCCCCCGGGCCTGCTGTTGATGGGATAATCCGAGTGCAGCCTAAATCTGAGCTCAAATCCGGTGAGCTTAAGCCACTGAGCAGAGACGATTTGGGTCTGCATGCGTACAGGTGTGAGGACTGTGGCAAGTGCAAGTGTAAGGAGTGCACCTACCCGAGGCCCCTGCCATCGGACTGGATCTGTGACAAGCAGTGCCTTTGCTCAGCCCAGAACGTCATTGACTATGGGACTTGTGTGTGCTGTGTGAAAGGTCTCTTCTATCACTGCTCCAATGACGACGAGGACAATTGTGCTGACAACCCATGTTCTTGCAGCCAGTCTCACTGTTGTACACGATGGTCAGCGATGGGTGTCATGTCCCTCTTTCTGCCTTGTTTATGGTGTTACCTTCCAGCCAAGGGTTGCCTTAAATTGTGCCAGGGGTGTTATGACCGAGTGAACAGGCCTGGATGTCGTTGTAAAAACTCAAATACAGTTTGCTGCAAAGTTCCCACTGTCCCCCCCAGGAACTTTGAAAAGCCGACATAGCGTTATTAATCAGGAATACTGCAGTAATGAGGATTGTTGCCCCACCCCCACCCCCCTCTTTTTAACACACATACACAACCTACTAAACAGTTGTAATCGTGGCACTGTTCATAGAGGGTTAGGGAATTTGTGGTTTGCAGTGAGATGCTTTTCTTTCTTTTTTTTCCTTTTTTTTTTCCCTGTCCATGTGCCATTTTTTAACTGATACGCTTGCTAGAGTTCAGCTAGCCGGAATGCCAGGGAAAGGCGACAGAAGTTGGTTGGTGGCCCCCACGTTTTTGCATAAGCTAAAGCAGCAAACACCCCCAGGCGAAGTTTTCTCTTGTTTGTGAATAGCCCTTGCAGAGTTTGTAAATCAGCAGATGGCTCCCCGACCCCTCCTTGTTTTCTCCAGAGATAATGTGCTATATTTTTGTATATACGATAATATTTGCAACTGTGAAAAAAAAAAAACCAAGTTGTGCTATATTCCCGTGGCACAGTCACAAAATATTATACTAATATGCTGTACATTCGGAAGAATGTGACGATCGGTATGTTTTAGATTGTATTTTGCCTTACAGGAAGCCTTTATTGTAAGACGCTGACTTCCCTTTGGACTTGATGTATATTGTACAGTTACAGTAAAATTCAACCTTTATTTTCTAATTTTTTCAACATATTGTTTAGTGTAAAGAATATTTATTTGAAGTTTTATTATTTTATAAAAAAAAAGAATATTTATTTTAAGAGGCATCATAAATTTTGCCCCTTTTATGAGGATGTGAGGGTTGCTGCAAAGGAGAGGTTACAGATGATATGTTCAATATAAAATAGAAAATATATTAACGTTTGAAATTAAACTGACCTTGTTTTGTCTTGTTTTACCTGGTTTTTTGTTGTTGCTGTTGTTGGTTTGTTTCAAATGCCAGAAGCCACATTTTACGTCAAGGTAATTCTCTCCAATGGGGTTGCTTATCTGGACAAGACTCCATGGGCAACTCCATGGCTTTCACAGGCCATGCTCCCTGTTGAGACAAACCAGCCGAGTATTGGAGTCTGGGTTTGTTAAGTGTTTGAGAACGTCCTTTGGCTCTGCTGTGTGCTTCCCGGGCTTGCTGACCTGCTGGCCTGCCTTGGCTCTCTACCTGGCAGTTCTGTTCTGTTATCTTGTGCTTACTTATTTAGAAGGCATTCCAGAAAGATTAACGGTTAGAATTTTTCCCTAATACACAGTCTCAAACATGGATGTCAAAGATACTCAAAACTAGAGGAACGAGTTTGCTCGACAAACACTGAATGCTCGTCTGTATGTCAGACATGGAAAGTGTCTGTGCCCAGGCGGGTCCTTATAACGGAGGAAGAAAAAATGCTGTCTTCACAGAGCTGGTCATGGCTGTTTCTCCTACTGTATATTTGCTTTAAATTCTGCAGTTCATCAGCATCGCACCATATTCTTTGTTGGAAAAAAGAAAACATTAAAGAATGCTATTTTGATTTCAGGTTGGTCAAGTACTTCAGATCCAAGTATGCTGGTTTATATCTCTGACCTGAATCACATTATATAGAAAGTCCCTTAGTTTTACTCCCATGTAAAAGGGCAGTGTAGCAAAATGCTAGTGTATTCAGAGCTGTCCTATGGGAACAAAGACACCACAAGCTGCTACAGGCCCATCTTGACAACATTAGTCACTTTGTGGGTGATTTTTTTTTTTTCCAAAAGTATAACATTTTGCTGCCAAGAATCCCCGGAAGTCTAGGAAATTATTTACCTGCCGTTATAGCTTAATCTCTTGTTTCCTGTTCCCTTGTGTGAAGAGGTCTTAGTGCAAGCTGTCTTCTGTTTTGTTTTGTTTTGTTTTTTTTTAATGGGCTTTCAAGGAACCCTATGGCTGCCTAAACTCTCAGAACCGTCAGTCCTCTGAACTTCCTCCAAACAACACAAGATTCAATTAATTTAGAAGTTGTTTACTTTCAGCCTCTACTCGGATACTGAATGCTCTTGGAATGTTGGGTTTAATGTGCATTCTTAAATTTCTCACTGGTGATTTCAGGGAAAACTAGAAATGTAGGGAAAAGCAGCAGGGCTTTCTTACTGATGGTATTTCTAAAAGATTTAGAAAGCACAATCTAACTTTCTGACTATTAGCATTGTGTGTGTGTGTGTGTGTGTGTGTGTGTTTGTGTGTGTGTGTGTGTTATAAAAATGGTGAAAGTCAAAATTCCCTTGGACTGTGTAAGCAGTTTTCAGAGCAGTTTTGAACACAAGTGGCAGCAGATGCAAGTGAGTGCTTACTGAAGTGAGATTTAAAGCTTTCTTTATAATTGCCAAATCAGAATCTCTGATGTGGCCTAGAGGTTTGTATTCACCGTCGTTCCCCAACAGGTTATCTGCAGTCTGGGGCTGCTGACCTAGGATGGCGTTATACTTGAGCGTGTTTTTAATGAGCCCGGATGTCAAGCGTGTCCACAGATGTGGAAGTCAAATGATAGTCCACTGAAGTTAGGACAGAGGACGTGATGTGCAAATATGGTGAGTGCCAGCAGAAATAATTTGTTTCAGTAGGGAAGCTGGATTCCTCCACGAGTTCCTAGCTGACCTATTCAGGGATGAATAGACCCATCCCAGTATATGAATTCATTTTTAGCTTATAAAGATTAAATACTTAGGACTAGATAGATTAAAAACAGTCGGGTCTCACGCATTGCCTGTAAGAGTCAAACACAATGGCCTCACTTGGGAGTAGGGCAATAATCTATAAAGTGTCAGTTTCTATTGGAAATTAAGACACTGGTAAAATACCGGTGAGCCAATGACCTACCTTATTTTGGATAATAACTGACCCAGACAAAAGTAAGTGCTGAGCATGGAGTCAGTTTTAAATTTTTTGAGTCCTCTTACATTTTTCTTAAATCTGCACCTACTGTGTATTCGAGATTCATTTACCAATGACAACTTGATTGTTGTTACTTGAAACATTCATTTATGTGTTTTGAGGGAGAGATTTGAAGGCCTTGCCAAATTTCTGCCATGTTGGAGCATGCTCTGGGGATTGTCTGAAAGAAGAAAGCCAAACCCAGGGATGTAATTCCAACCCTACTGCTGGCGTACCTTCTCTCTTCAGTACATGTCTGTCCCAAGGACTTTTCAACTCCAGAACACCTCAGATATCGGTGGTGCCTGATGACTGGGTCTGCTCCCTGCATCCCACAGCGCCCACAGTCATGGGATTCACTGTCATTTAGGAGCTTCTGGGTGCATAATGAAAGGTTTCCTGGATTCGGGATTTCAGTTGGAGTTACACCCACAAGTGGCCGCTCACCTTCCTTTCCTAAGTGTGCAAAAGGACCACAGCATGGGCGGGGACTCTCGGTTTTGACACTGATTAAATTCTACAGCAAAGAGTCATTTGTTTCCAGATACAGCTCAGGATAGTGTTTATCATGTGTGAGACACACACACACACACACACACACACACACACACACACACACACGCAGAAACACATTTTTATCTTAATGTTTTGGGCTGTTTTAGTAAAAAATAAAAGATGTTCAAGAGGTGTAACTCACTTGGCAGAGCCTGATACCCTGCAGAAAGCCCTGGATTCAATCCAATTCCAGCCCAAACCAGGCATGGAAGTGGGAGCTCGTAATTCAGACACTTGGTGGGCCGAGACAGGAGGGTCAGCAGTTCAGAGCCTGGCTACACACTGAGTTCAAAGCCGACCTAGCCGACTTCATGCCGAGCAGAAGTACTATGAAAACCGTTTATTCACAAATCATGTCATTTTGTCCGTATCTAACCTTCTATTGACTGTATGTATCCATTAAGACTAGCATCATATTAATTTCCATTTTTGGACAAATACATCATTTTTTTTCTCCCCTGAGAAAACCCGGGTCAGAATTTTATCAAGGCCTACCTGGTTTAGCTGAACACTGGCCATCGTGAAGACAGACATCGGAAGAATTTCATCACCGGTTTGGCTGTTCATCCAAAGAGAACGCAATTAAGCCCCACGTACTCAGTACTCCCGACTTAGATGGCATGGGTTTGTTTCCCTTGAGAGGACCTTGTGAATGGCACTACGCATCTGGTCAAAAGGAGTAGTCATTAACTAGGAGCCAAGGAAGACCACGAGGGCTGGGAAAGCGGCTCGGTGGATAAGGTGCCCCACTCACGTGAGGACCCAGAAGTCAAGCCAAGGAAGGCGTGGCTGCTGCCTGCGGGCAACTCATCCCCCAACTCGGAGGATGTAGACATGGAACCCCTAGGTCAATCTGGCCAACTGCCCTGAGTCGAATCCACCCGTCCTGGGGCAGCCAGAGGCCGGTCTCAATGTATGATGTGAAGAGCGATGAAGGGAGAGCCTCAGAATTTACTTCAAACCTCACAGGCGCGTGCAGGCACTCACATGAACTCACATCCACACATGTGCTCGTGGGACACCGGAAATGAAAAGCACTCAACACGAGCACTTAAGTGACCATCGATGGCCTGCAGGTGCTCCACGTTTTACTTAGCACTGCTTTTGACTTCCGGGTTTTGACTTATAGTTTGTTTGTTTGTTTGTTTGTTTTTTTAAAGGATGTCTTAATTGGTAACTTGTCCTTAAAACTAAATGAAATTAGAATGCAGCTTTGGCCTCTGGCTTGGCTACACGGAGGCATTTATAGCTTTAGCATACCAAGAGGGGTTTATTTTTCAAAACAGAGGAATTGTGTGATTATCAAACATTCTCTCAGCATGGAAGAAGGTCAGAACAACCATAGGGCCGTTCAATTTAAATTTCATTCATTCATTCATTCATTCATTCATTCATTCATTCACCCATCTATCCATTCATTCATTGAGACATATCACAAACAGACCTCAAATTCATAGTTCTATTCACCCTCTGGAGGGCTGGAAATACAGGCTACAGGCTGGCCTGTTAATTTCTGAGTGTCTATGGCATAGGAGGTGAAAGCCTAGTTAATCTGATGCAAACAGGTAGAGCTCGGAGGTGTAAGCCTTGTGTTGTTAGAGCACAGCAACCCAGCACAGGCTAGCCCAAACGTGTACCCTAGGCTTGCCTCCTCAAGGCAGTTCTGCTCCCCCTTCTCATGCTTTGTTTTCCAGTGGGGGTTTTTTTGGCTCTGAACTTTCATCTGCAGCCCTACTATATTTATTCTTGATTCTCAAATACAACTCACAAAAAGTCTTCCTTACCAAAAAAAAAAAAAAAAAAAAAAAAAAAAAAAAAATTAAATAAGCCAGACTTTAGGGCTCTGGGAATCGCTGTCAATAAAATGCTTGTCTTGCAGGCACAAAGACCTGACTTGGAGCCCTGGTATTCATGTCAGGTAGGCTAGACTTGGTCGGAGCACGCTTTTAGTCGAGGTGTTCTCTGACTGCCCCACCCCCGTGCACAAACATATATGTGAGTGTGCTCGTGTATTTCATGCACACACACCACAATGTATATTAAAAGGCACCAGAGGAGACATAATTACGTTGAAAAGACTCACTTATTAGTGCTTTTCTTTTTATTTTTATTTATTTATTTTTTTAAAGATTTATTTATTATATATAAGTACACTGTAGCTGTCTTCAGATACACTAGAAGAGGGCATCGGATCTCTTTACAGATGGTTGTGAGCCACCATGTGGTTGCTGGGAATTGAACTCATGACCTCTGGAAGAGCAGTCGGGTGCTCTTAACCGCTGAGCCATCTCTCCAGCCCCTAGTTAGTGCTTTTCTAATTCTTATTGACATTTATCTCTGGCCATCAGCACAATATTCTACCCTGATTGTCCCTTAAAGGAGGACAGGAAAAACATGAAAAAGAAAAGAAGTGTCTGACCTTTACCGCTGTTCTGCCCTGATTGGGGAAGAAAAAAAAAAAAAACAAAAAAAAAAAAACCTTGTGGTTCTTGAAACCAGGTGCCCATCTGCAGGACCTAAGCAAAATAGTTTCTGTTTTTGAAGTGTTTTCCAACTAACATCCGGCATCCTGATTGGTTGTATCCATGGCCCTTTGCACTCCTGCTGCTTGCTGAGAAACATATTTGTATCAATTCTCATCTCTCCAGAATCTTCTGTGCTTCCAGCTTGGTCTAACTGCAGCCCTGCTGCTCCACAGTAAACAAGACACACCTTGAATGCAGGCTGATCACACTGGACTATCGTCCTGAGGTCCCGCTGGAAAGTCATTTAAGTTCAGAACAACATTTAAGGATGTAGGTTAACCACACACCAGTGAACCGCCTGACACCCATCAGTATATGGGCAGCGCAAACTGGGCTCCATGGGTTATTTAAAAACAAAAACAAAACAAGACAAAAGGATGTGGAGAGGAGGGTGCGGAGGTGGGGGGTGCATCTGGGAGGAGTTAGGAGTGGAGGGTGACTATGATAAAAATACAATGTCACAGAGGATTGCCTTATCGGGTAGCAATGGGAGGAGAGGCCCTTGGTACTGTGAAGGCTTGGTGACCCAGCGTTGTGGAATGCTAGGACGGTGAAATGGGAGTGGGTGGGTGGGTGGGTGGGAGAGCACCCTCATAGAAGCAGGGGGAGGGGGGAGGGGATAGAGGATTTGTGGAGGGAAAACCGGGAAGGGGAATAACATTTGAAATGTAAATAAATAAAATAACAAAAAAAAAAAAAAAAAAAAAGAAAGAAAGAAAAAAAAAAGCAAAAAATTTACAATGTATGAGATTCTCAAAGAATTAAAATTTGTTTAAAACGAATGACTGCCTATCTAATAATGGTCACTGAGGATTGTTATAGAGCCTGGAGACCTTGCATCCCTGCATCCCCAGCAATAGTGCATACAGAGCCAGAGAAGGGCAGTATCTTCTCCAGGATAGCTTAACAAAAAGTTCCTCAACCTTGGGTTGCGATTCCCTTAGGGCTCCCAATGACCCTTTCACAGGGGTTGCTAAGACCATGGGAAGACTCAGATATTTGCACTACGATTCATAACCCTGGCAATGTTACAGTTAAGCAGCAATGAATACAGTTTTATTGGTGGGGGTCACCACAACATGGGGAACAGTATTAAAGGGCCACAACTTTAGAAAGGTGGAGAGCTGGTGCCAGGGGAATGGGATCTCAACTCGCCAGGTAAGGGACTGACTCCAGGAAGATGACACAGCCACGCCCACGACACTTGGCTTTAGCTGAGATGTCTCCTGGAGGCTGGACCAGCAAAGTTGGGCTAAAACCTGATTGGTTTCACTTTGTTGCACTCTTAGCTACTGAGTAAAACCTTAAACAAACACTGAAAATAACCAGCTCTGTCAGAAAGTTCTGACTTCTTACTTATCATCTGTGAAGTCAGGCGATGAGCCCAGTAGGAGGCCTTCTGAGACTTAGCCCTGCGCTGTGAAGAACAGAACTGTCTAAGAACAGTAGAATTGCTGTAGCTCCTAGGTAGAGCAGTGGCCTAGCATGTGGGAGAGCCTAGGTTGGATCCATAGACCTGCTAAACAACCAAGCTTTCAGGCCCAGGGTGCAACTACTTGTCACTGACTAAACTCTTACCGTGCACCTTATTGTTGTAAATTGTGATGCCACAGATGAGAGAGGAGAGAAAAATGGTCCTCGAGCTTTCGAAGCTGATAATCTGAGACTTAGGTGCTAAGTCTTGGAAGAAGACTGATAACATTATTTACTTAAGGTCTTGGGTGTCGAGTCCCCTCCCCTCAAGGTCCATTAGGCAAGGCCTTTAAGATTTTTGGACTTCGCTGCTGGCAATAGGAAGGGAAAGGCCAGGGGTGATACCAACAGCCTTCAATACACAGGACTTCTCTCAAGATCCAAGAATTACCCAGCCAGTCTGCCTGTAAGCCTGATTAAGCAGACCTCCCTGCTACAGGGGACGCTGAGGGAGTAGTGAGGGGAATGTGGCCTGTCATTTCAATGTGTGGCAAAGAAGGCTGGCAAGGGAAGACAGCTCAGACCCGGGGACATGACTGACCCTAACTTCAGAAGTATCTGGAGTTCTTAAACGAAAAGCACCTTATGTTTACCGTCCACTCCTGAATCTGGTTACTATGATTTACTGGCGTGTGTGTGTGTGTGTGTGTGTGTGTGTGTGTGTGTGTGTGTGTGTGTGTGTGTGTGTGTGTGTGTGTGTGTGTTCTGGTGATTTCTGAGGTTTGCTGTTTGATTCTTGTTTTGTTTTATTTTGTTTTGCTTTTGTTTTTCAAGACAGAGTTTTTCTGTGTAGACTTGGCTGTCCTGGAACTCTCTCTGTAGAACAGGCTGGCCCTGAAACTCAGAGATCCGCCTGTGTGAGCCCTGCAGTTTGATTTTAAGCAGGTTGTCAGTATGTAGCCCTGGCTGGCTGTAACTAACCGTATATGTATAGACAAGGCTAGTCTCAAGTTTGTATTCATTCTGTGTCTGCCTTCAGAGGTCGGGTTCACAGGAAAGCACCACCCGGTTTTGCTTGTATGTACATTTTGCAGTTAACTTTTTTAAAAAACACTTTTTGTTTTTCCTATCAAAAGCTGTTTTGAGAATTTTTTTCAGAAAGAGGATTTTAGGAATTCATTCGCAGTCCCAGGAATCGCATCTTTAATTAATAACTTCCCAAGTGAACTTTCGATGATATCATCGACCTAAGGTTTTGTGGGTGGGAGGAGGTAGGTTTTATGGCGGTCGTTTGTGGGAGAAGATCCTTATACAAATCGGAATCTCTGAGGATGCTTAATGAGCAGTTGGCGTCTGTAATATTCAGTAGAGAATAAAAGTGGACTGAGGGTCTTCAGGAGTATGAATAATAAGAGTCAGCAAAACAGAAACAGCGAAATGACATAGTGACCTGTGAGCATTGTTCCTAGAGAAAGGATTACCCAATTCTAAGATCTTCGCATATTTATTTCTAAGGCTGGAGAGTATTTTACAGTCAGCGGCGTTTTACGCTTGCCACTGGTTAGACAGTAGCCTAACACACTGGACGCGTTTGCTGTCCTTGAACTGGACCACGGTTGTGCACAGTGTCCTACTTCAACTGAGCATACATGCAGCTTTGCGTTTTACATTTCAAATCTGACTGTTGCTAGTGTAACTGAAAAGACCTATCCTCTAAAACCAAGAATATGTTGTTGGATTTTACGTTTGGTAGGAAAATTAGTTTATTGCGGAAATTATTACAATCCAGTTCTCCTGGGAAACAAACAACAACTGCTTCGTAAGACCTAAGAAGACTCCAGCCTGGTAATGCAAGACTTTAATCCGGCACTGGAGAGGCAGAGGCAGGTGGATCCCTGTGAGTTGGAGAGCAGCTTGGTCTGCATAGCGAGTTCCAGGCCATCCGGCGCTACACAGAGCAAACTAAGAGATGTTTTCACAAACTTATCAGTCAGCACTTGACTTTCCTCAGGGTTCAAGCACAATAGTGCCTCTCACCAATTCACTGTATTTTAAATGAACTTGTTTTATTTCGTGTGTATGAGTGTTTTGCCTGAGTGTCTGGAGGTGCACCCCACACATGCTTGGCTCCCTCAAACCTTAGAAGAGGGTTAGATCCCTTGGAACAGTAGTCATGGATGGTTGTGAACCACTGTGCAAGCGCTGGGAACTGAACTCTGGTCCTTTCCACAAGAACGGCAAGGGCTCTTGACCAGTGATTTACATCTCACAACCTCTGTTGTACTTTAGATATTCTGAGATAATAATTATAACCAGTAAAAAAATATTGAAAAGAGATGAAATTTGCCTGGGATTTGACAGAAAGTAAGGTGAGGAAGCCGAGTCCAGGTTAAGCACGGTCCTCTTCAGGAGACTACATGGACCAGGCTGGCTGACAGAGATGCTTACTCATGTGAAGAAGAAATGAAAAGGCTCTGGGAAGCAAGGTAGAGCCCCCATTCCCAGAACTTTATCATACCTATCTAAATGGGATTCCAAAACTTGTTTAATGTTCCAGAGAAGAGTTCCGTTTCTGTGAAGAATCCTGACAGATGAGATCTTCACTACCCAACATCTGTCCCCAGTGTGTCCGCCTCCTGCCGCTTTTCCTGGTGTCAGCCAGTCTCTCTCTTTCCTATACACATCCATCATGAACGTCGTGCCTTTAGGTGAGGTCCTCTCCAATGTTCTCCTCATCCGTTCACTGAGAAATTGTTTATTCATTCATCCATCCTTTTACCTCTGTGTGTGTGTTTGTGTGTGTGTGTGTGTGTGTGCATGCGTGTGTGTGTCCTTAAACCCCTACCACACATAGGGTCTCCTGGCGGTTTACTGTCACATGCACACAACACACATCAGTTCTCGAGCGATTATGTGTTTACTGTTCTGACAATTAGACCTTCTGTACATGGCTTACATTTAGATTCTCCGGATTGTGCTCAGTACCTGACGATATTTAGTATTTGATTAATGAGTTCAAGAAAAGTAAAGACATACTAAAAAATAGCTAAAAAGACAAGACTATGAAGAAGTGACTAGTTTAGAAAGCTCCACTAATCAGTTAACATGTAACAATAGTGAGAATTACTCATCTATCTTATCCCATTATAAGAGTCTTAAGGAAGGGAAGAACACCAATATCTCAATGCCTGGCAAACATTTGATACTACCTAAATGTCATTTGAACAAATGGAGTATCATTGACCACAATACAGCCATTGTGTAGATTGGCCAACTGTCATTTCATATGTATGTATTCTTAGATATTCGTGACCCTTGACACAGTTTTTCCCTCTTAGGTTACCAGGACTCTGTACTTATTGAATCACTTCAACAGGAAAGATGAACTAGAGTGCTAGGAGTGGTGGCTTATGCCTGTGATCATTTGAGAGGCGAGAGTTCTAGGCTAGCGTGTAGTCAGATCTAGGCTTAAGCAAACAAAACAAGAACCTTCAAATAAACAAACAAACCAAATACCAAGAAATGTGGACTAGTGTTCCTTGATCATAACAAATTAAATGGCAGAGTTAAATGTTGTTTGAGTATTTGGTGGCAATAATTTTCCTCCTTACCCCCTTCCTTGCTAGAGGATGCTTGGATAGCCTGCACACACGGATCTGTGATTACTAGGAAGACAGACACAGAGTTACAGATAGATTGACTCATAAACATAACGGCGAAGGGAAAGGAGGAGAACACACCTTGAACTGGTCACTCGGGGTGGGTAGGACGTACCTGCAGTTGAAATGCAGTTCAAAATGAACAGCCTATCACAGCCTGAGCCAGGAGCTCCGGCAAAGATCTATTACGGTAGGAGTGATGGAGTGAGAGAATGGTTTTATTTTGGTTCGTGTGACTTTATACATAGTCTAGCAGGTTCAAAATCTGCAGAGGAGCCTGGATGCCTGGAGCCAGTATACCAATTTAAGACTCAGAATTACTACTTGCTCAGAAGAGGGCATTGTATTTCTTTATAGCCTTTGATTCATTAAATAAGGCCCACCTACATAATAGTGGGCAATCTGCTTTATCAAAAGTTTACCAATTTAAATATTAATCTTACTTCATTCTTGAAGAAACATCCAAAATGTTCTATGGGTACTGTGGCCTATTCCACTTGTCGCATAAAATTAACCAGCAGCCGAGGCTGGAGAGACGGCCCAGTTCGTAAGTGCACCGGTTTTTCTTCCAGAGGACCTGAGTACAATTCCCAGCACCCACATGGCAGCTCACAACCTCTATACCTCCAGCTCCAGGGGATTCCACACCCTCACATACATGCAAGCACATATGTGCAAAAAGCCAGTGCACATAAAATACAGTTGAATAAATCATTAAAGAAAAATTAGGCAGCTGCAGCAGGAAGGACCTGAGAAACCATGAAGTTAGTCGAACAGCTACATTGTATTTGTTCTGTCTTTAGGGGGTTGTCAATGTATTATAAGTTAATTGTCTGGTGACAACTGTATGGGATTTCAACTGTGGGATAATTAATTTCTTCTATTAAACAGAAAGTCATATTAAAGCTTATAGACTCTATGCTTCTATTATAAAAACTGATATTTTCATGAGTACTATGCCTCTATAACATTATAAAAGAATGGCTTCGTTGTCTTAGGCTACCTAGTGGAAGCTTTAATGGGAAAACACAAAGAATTAGTTTTGATGCAGTATCAACAGCCAAAGTGATTGACTTTGTAGCGTCAAAGATAGCATTTCTCACTGGCGCCACCATCTTTCACTGAATGACCTGTGGTACGATTATTAAGTTAATGTCTCTGAGTCTCATATGAAGAAAAGATTAAAACCATGTCCCCCGCATGCCCCTCCTGGCTGTGGGTTACTTCACAATGAAAACCAAGCTATGTTGCTCTCTTCTTTACATAGGTTCTTATAATCCCCTCAGAGATATTTTATCCTACACTCTAACACGTGCCTCCGGTTTGTGGCATAACAATGTATTAATAAAAAACAGCACAATAGAGGGTAAGCTCTGGTTTCAGCTGGTTTTTTTTCTTCTGTCTCACAGAACAGGATGGGACAATACCATCCATCTCAGACCAACTGCCATTCTTCATGATTGGCATTGTACCTCTATTTTGGGTTTTTATTTTATATTTGTTTGGGTTTTATCTTTGTTTTTGTTCTATGGGAGGAGAAAGGAGGTATTTGGTTTTATTGTTGTTGTTGTTGTTGTTGTTGTTGTTGTTGTTATTGTTGTTTTTGTCATTTTTTCCGTGAGCTCCAGACCTGCTGATTGGAGCGTAGCAGAGTGTCCTAGTGCCCGGAGGAATTCCTTGCACATATTGATCCGGTTTTGTTTGCGATCCTTATAGACAGCCCAGAGAGGTCTGTAAGACAGATTATAATATTTCTGTTTTTCACTGTTGCCCGTGCATGAGAGAATTTCCTCAAATCATGCATTGAGCAAGAACACCTTGACTCGACCTCAGCCCTTGATTCCAAGCGCCACGCTTATGGTGTTGCTGATGCTGGTCTCACCGACGCTTTCAAACCACAGCACAGCTCTTAAACGTGCTCGGCACTGAGGTCTGTGCTCCAGTAGCCTCATTCCCAGACAGCAAACTGCTCCCTACGTGAGGCAGTGTGAACGAAATCTAATGCTGCTTTGCTGTTGTCAACTGTCATTCCGACCAATGAGAGTTCTTCATTCTTCAACTGAAGCGTCCTTCAGCCTATTGCTTCTTTGCAATTCCAATTGCATAAGTACACCGGACCTTCATATTTTATAGATACGTTCCTTAATTTGGAAACATATTTAAAGAGAAAACCGTGAAAACATATTTCCTGTGCCCTGCGTGAGTTCCCCTTTTAATGACCCAGAACTGAGAAAGTGCTGGAACATTCCAGTCTTTAAAATGACGGACTGTGTAGACAAAGACTGGGTGCAGCCTTGTGCACGCTGCTTCAGTCTCTGTGAGTTCATACGTATTCTGTTTATGTTGATTTAGAGAACCTTGTTTTCTTGGTGTCCACCATCCCCTTTGGCTCCTACACCCTTTCTGCCTCCTCTTCGGCAGGGTTCCCTGAACCCTGAAGTCAGGGATTTGATGGAGACCCGCCCTATAGGGCGGAGTGTCCCAAGGTCTCTCACTCGCTGCGTATTGTCTGGCTGTGCCCCTCTGCATTTGTTCACATCTGGTGTATGAGGAAGCCTCTCCGACAAAGGCCAAGCAAGGTACTGATTTATGGACTTCGAGTTTAGTGATTTTTTTTTTCTATTCTCTCATATATTACATCCTGACTGCAGCCTCCTGTCCCTCCCCTCCTCACACCCCAGACTCCATGTTCCCTCCTCCCCAGATCCACTCCTCCTCCATTTCCCTTCAGAAAAGGGCAGGCCTCCCAGGGATGTGAACCAAGCACGTTTTATGGGAGTCCTGAGTGTGTGGACAGAGTAGGTCTCTGTTTCTTGTGCCTTCTCTGGGGCTCTTTTCCTTCTGTTTGTTGGTTTTGCTCAATTCCAATGTGTTAGTTTTTGTTTTATCTTGTTATCCTATGTATTATATTAATTATAATTATTCAAAAAGTGATGGAATGGGGCTGGAGAGATGGCTCAGTGGTTAAGAGCACTGACTGCTTTCCAGAGGTCCTGAGTTCAATTCCCAGCAATCACATCGTGGCTCACAACCCTCTGCAATGGGGTCTGATGCCCTCTTTTGGTGTGTCTGAAGACAGCGACAGTGCACCCACATACATGAAAGAAAGAAATAAACTTTAAAAAAAAAGTGATGGAATTATTTTCTAATCACTCTGATTGAGTAGACCTAAAATAAGGAAAGAATAGTGAGCGTGAAAGGCACACAGCTAAATTTTATGTCCTATTGGAATTTGCTAGAACTTTATATAAGGCTGCCTGAGGACTCTCCTGAAGTAATGTCAGTGAACTCCCGCATGCTAAGCTGGTTACTGACATGGTTTAGCCGTGATTGATGCTCCAAAGGCTCGAGCGATGGAAGGTTAGCTTTCAAGGTTAGGATCCCAGAAGGCAGAAGCACTGCAGGAAGTGGGAGGTAATTAGGTCCTTCAGGGTGCCAATCACAGCAAGGGTTACTGAGTCTCTCCAGGCAGTGGGCTAGGTCTCTCCAGACTGCAAGGCTTACGCAGAGGCCGGGTTATTTTCATCCAAATGCGTATGCCCCAGCTTGCTCTCACCCAGCTGCTCTCACTGTGTGGCCTGTTCCACAGGGCTGCGCTCCCTAAAATGTTCCTGCTGGAAGATTCCATCCGCTGTCAAAACCACTTTCCTTCTCTTAGGTACTGTGAGGGCCATATAAAACAGACGGTGACAGTAACTCCAACAGTGGTCCTTCCTCCTATATAGGAAAACAAACAAACAAACAAACAGGCTAACCTTTTGAGTGTGGCAGATCTATTTTTATCTTTGCATACATTTACCTGCCTTATATACTGTTAAGCCCTATGGTTCATGTAATCAATGTTTAAAAAAAAAAGGATCTGCTTAAACTTTCAAGTTCAACAGATTGGCAGGTGCACGGGGATAGGCGTGTTGCTCTCTGCCCGTCCTGCCAGTCACCTGACTTCGTCTCCTCCCCGCAAAAGTCTCCTTTGAATTTATGTGTGTATTTATTCTCTTTTTTTCTTCCAAGGGAATTCTCATACACACACATTAAGAAGATGAGGCGCGGGTTTTACTTGAAAGGCTGAGCCTCTTGGTTACCTGCCTAAAGCCTTGGAATGAAGCCGAAACTTTAAGTAGCAAGTTAAACAGTAAATAAATTCTGCTAATGGCTATTAGATTGCTAGCGGGGGAGCTTAGTATAAGGAGTGATTCTAATTAAATAGAGAACACTGGAGAGAGCCGGAACGTTTCAAGAATAGATTTTTGTCTCCCATGCCTCATTAGGAATATAAAATCAGCTTCTATTGTGGGAATGACAACCTTTCAAAACACCGCTCTTTTGCCGTACGGAGCTGTATAACCTCCATTTTCAAATTTTGAATTTCTTCTTTTTTTTTTTAGTAGCAAAAGGTACTTTTATAGCCCTAATCCAATTAAAGCCATGCCAAATCACCACATTCTATTTTAAGTTAACAATAATTTATCTCTTGTTTAGACACACGGAGAGGCTGATCTCAGCCCTTGTTATAGAATCACAGAATTCAAATTCTCGCCTCCCAGTGCTTCTTAGATGAGCCTTAGAAGAGTTGGGGGGTGGCCTCCCTTTCCTCCTGCTTCACACCGTCTTCTCCATCCAGAGTTTGCCCACCCAGTTGTCTGACAACCATCACTCAAAAGTAGAGAGGAAAACTGGGGTAGAGAGGCTAAGTAATGGACTTAGTTTAATGGAAGGTCATTCGTACCAGTTTAGAACTTAATTGCACAATCCCTTGAATTATAAGGAGAAAAAGAGGAAAGGATTTTGAAATAGCCTAAATGTTAAAATATACCTCTACCTCCCGAGTACTTTCTGGGATGGCGAATACACACACTTCTAGCTTACTGCCGGGAACCTTGACCTGTGTTTGTTCTACAAATATAAAACCACAAGATGTTTAAAGTTCAGAAGAAGAAGAAAGACCGTCTATCCATTGTTTATGCCATACAACTGTGGCTGAAAGGAAGTTTTAACTAAGAGGGGGTAAAATACTTTAAAAGTGAAGTAAGTTTCTCGGACAAACAGGAAATGCTCCTGTACGGAGGAGTCAATGGTTCAAACGTGATGACGTCACGGGAGTCGATGGTGCACCCAACCCAGTCCTTAGGAAGGAAAGGACAGCTTCCTGCTCCCCTCTGTCTTTTCCTTGAACTAGTCCTCGCTGCAGTTTCTCCACGAGGAATAAGAATCAATCACGTTGCCATGCTGTCGCGCATGCTTCGAGCATCATTTGCTCACGTAGATCCTTTGCGAGAAATATACGTGCAGCTTGGGAGCACTCCCCCAACAAGGACACCTCTGAGCCATTTATTGGTGTATCTGTTTGTTTTACTAAGGGAGTAATTTCCTACATAAATAAACCGACCCGCTTTATTTATTTATTTTACTCACTCACTGATGCAGTGTCCACGCGGCACACAGCCCTGAAGTCACCGATACTCTCACCAAGCTGGGCTCTACCAGAGGAAACCTGTGTCACCTCTGGTCAACGTCATGGCCTCTCTCAGAAGAGCTTTGTTTGCAGGGAGGACTGACATTTTAGAGCTACATGATCTGGGTTGGGGGTCATGTCTAACTTTCAACTGACCTAACCTTGCTTGCACTCACAGCTGAACAACCACTGAAATACTTTATTGTCATGCTGTAAGTCCAGGTAAGCTGTACGACAATGAAAGAACTATATTTGAAAAGGAGGGCAGAGGAGAGAGTCTGAGAGAAAATCAGAGGCTATAGGGCTTGGAAAGTTTATGGGAAATACAACGTCATTCTCTGTTATTAGCAATGTGAAACACATCTGAAGGATTGTTTTATGGGATTTGACCCCCTCCCCAAGACTTAGAAATATCTAATTATCAATGAAGTCTACTCATTGATATAATCTATAGGAAGAACAAATTTGACCCTCGCATAACAGCATACTTGTAATTCCAGTACTCCCAAGGCTGAAGCAAGAGACTCCTGAGTTTAAGGGCAGCCAGGACTACTCAGTGAGAACTTGTCCTAAAAGAAAAGGGGGAGGGGCTGTAGAGATGGCTCAGCGGTTAATAGCACTGACTGTTTTTCCAGAGGTCCTGAGTTCAATTCTCAGGGGGATCTGATGCCCTCTTCTGGTGTGTCTGAAGACAGCGACAGTATACTCACATGTAAAATAAATAAATCTTTAAAAAAGAAGAAGAAAAAGAAAAGGGGGGAAAAGATCTGTTTTTGTAGTGTTAATAATATAATTAAACATCAATTATTTTAAAACTTCCATCACTCTATATTTTTACTTGTGCTGTATCTATTGCAGAGACAATGTATTAACGTAACAATGCTTGCACATTTATAATTTATAGCACACTCAACACTTCAGTGACTCATAAACAGATACATTTAACTATCGCCAAGTTAGAGAAAAAAATTAGAACATGATTGAACCAACACAACCCTACACTGGGTTTCTTCTATGGAATGCTATGGATAATAATACCTAATGTGATATTTGTGTGTGTGTGTGTGTGTGTGTGTGTGTGTGTGTGTGTGTGTGTGTGTGGTGTTTTGAAAAGTGCTCAGCAGGGTCTGGATAGATGACTCCTTGGGAAGAGCCCTTGCTGTGTAAGGCTGAATCCTTGAGCTCAAATCTCCAGAGACCGTGTGAAAAATTAAAATACTTCCCAAAGAGAACCCACAGTTTTTAAAATTACATTTATTTAGTGTGTGGGGGTCTGTATGTGCGAATCACACAAGTAGAGGTTGGAGGACAACTTGCAGAAATTGGTTCTCTCTTTCCACCATGTGGAACCTGGGCATTGGACTCAGGTTGGAAGCTCGATGCGTTTCCCTGCTGAGCCGTCTCTGTGGCCCAGTCTGCTAAGCTTCATTTAGCTGTTGATTGTCTCTGCAGTTCCCAAACTTTGTACTTTTCTGGAGAAGTGTGCGCACGTTTGAACAACTGTCTTTTCTTGAGCAGTTGCAAAGTTAACTGCTGTCCCAAGAGCTTTGAGGCTTCCCGAAGTAAAGGAACTTGGTCAACTTTACTTAATTCCTTCTTAAATACACTTCACCCCAAGCCTCATTTTGAGTTTACAAATTATATAATTTAATGTAACTAGCTGTTACAACCCCTGTTACACATCAGCACTGAAAAAATGTTTTAATGAAAAGGATTTTACCAACCTCTGCCCTATTAGGGAAATTTGTCTTCAACTGGAGAGAGGGCTCTGGGTCTAAGAGCACTGGCTGCTCTTCCCAAGGGTCTGAGTTCTATGCCCAGCATCGACTTGATAGCTCACACCTGTAACTCCAGTTCCAGGGGGTCTCATGCCCTCTTCTGGCGGCCAAGGGCACTGCACACACATGGTATATATACAGACGCTCATGCAGACAAAACACCCATACACAGGAAAGGGAATGAAAAGTGGTTTTGTTTGATCTCTTTTTGTAAATCTCTGTAATGTGTCTTATTAGCTTGATTCGCACAGCATATTGTTAAATGTTGAGGCTGGAGTTATGTTTGTTTGTTTTTTAAGGCCTTATTATAGATACATAGTTTAAGACAGTAGGAGTTTTAAAATAGGGTTTTAAGAAAAATGTGGGTTTTCTACAATACTACTCCAAGATTAGTTCCTTTCCCCCTTTCTTTCTTTTATTATTTATTTATTTTTATTTTATTTTACCTTACTTTATTTTTAAAGACAGGGTCTCACCAGACAGTTCAGGCTGGCCTGAAACTCAGAGATTCACTTGGTTTTGCTTCTGCCTCTCCAGTGCTTGGATTTAAGGCTGCGCACGCACTACTGTATCCCTCCTCCCCCAATTTCCTAAGGTGCAACGTGGGATCCAGAACCACACGACCTTTTCATATGATCTTTCAGTAATATTCATCTTAATGGGCACATTACATTTTCTGTAAAGAGCGTGAACATATTTCAAAATACAACGAACTGCCTTTTGTGATAACGTTTATTGGCATTAATGTCATTCTTCTGCCTGTGCAGGATGAGTACCCTTAAAGCTTGGGGGAGGAAACCCTTGGGGCATAGATCCCTGCCCAAAGCAAGACTTGCGCTTTTAAAGGAAGTGTTGAGCTGAATCTCCGCACGCCCCCGTTATTGCTCTCCCACACTGTTAGAAACCATACCAGCTCATTTTAAACTGGAGCACATTTATTTTTTAACTGGGGGTGGGGGGAGCAGGAAGATGGCGGCTGGGGTGGGGGAGGGGTTTTCTTATCCTGCTGGACTCAACTTCTTAAACTATTAAGATAAACTTTAACATGCCTCGACTGCCTTTTATGGAGCATGCATCAAGTATGAACACGGCTGTGCAAACGCTTAGTGACAGACTCCCCAGGGTGAAAGTTCAAATTACTGAGAAGAACCACGCTTTGCGTCCAACGTTGGTGCCTCGCCCCGAACACCGGCACGCAGCATCCTTACTACCTGCCTTTTGAGCAAGCTCTATTTCCCTCCATGATCCAATAAAACCTTTCTAAACAATTGCCAGCATCTGTCAGGAAAACTTTTAACTCTTCCTGGAAAGAGCAACGGACACGAAGGAGCTTTCAATGTCCTTAAACTGTTACTTGACTGTTTCTGGTTGTCCGCCTGTCTGTTTTCACAAGCAAAGGAATCTCATCATTAATGCTTCTTTTAAAAATGTTTAATAAATCAGAAGCGAAATTTAGTGGACAGACACGGCCAAGCATTTTTAAGAAAGATCGATATTCTGTAGTAAACAGAACTATTTCCAAGAATAACAATTCTTAAACATTTTTGTTTTTGCTTCAAGAGCATAAAAGCGTGTCTCACAAATCACTGAGATCTGTAAATAAAGAAAGCTTCAGAGATTCTTGTGGAAGAAAAATACCATTTTTAAATTTATCTACTTGCAAGAACAAACATATCATATCCGAAATGCAAATAATTATAAAATCACAACTCATTTCTCCCTCCTTATTAAGCTTTTGAACAATTTCCAAGTTTTTCTCACTGTAAATATCTATAACTTAAGACTGCTCTTTAATTTACAGGATGAGGAAAGGTATTTTTTCTTCTGAAAAGCTGTCATAACCAGTTTATATAAATTTGTTCAAGTTAGAAGCCAGAGTTTTCATAATTAGATGATTAATGAGTGTTTCTTTAGCGTATGGGTCAGATAGGGGTCTGAGTTAAAGATTTCCTAGGGTCTGGGGAAAGGAAACTATATCCTCCCATCTCCCTCTCCCGCCTAGACAAGAGGTAGATGTTGCTCCCCAGTCCTTGAACACAGCGGTCATTGAGAGACCTGACCTGGAAAAGGACAGAGCCTCTCCCTTTCCCACAGAGAGTTTCTGCAAGCTTTCTTCCTCAAATTCACAACTGATACTTGAAACTTGGCTGCACAGACTTCTCCCCAAGGAGTACACGTGTTCCACACGCTGACCTCTCAAAACGCAGCTGCCCCTGCGCTCCTTCGCTCCCCACAACTTCCCAGAGCAACACCGCTCAGCTATTATTCCAACTCTCCTCAGCCTGGAGTTTCATCTCACTCCTCTCCCCAGATGTAAACTTTCAACTCCTAGGTGAATCTCACTTTCTGGGAGAGACTTTTCCCAGCTTCCTTGGCCAGACTGCAGCTGGCTGCCCTAACCTCTCACAGAGCCAGCTTACCTATGCTACACATTAGATTCTCCCCAGAACTCCAGCATCCATTCCCCTCCCTCCGTCTTACCTCCCCCTCTTTCTTTCTTATTCTTTTTGTGTTTTGCCATACAGTGATTGAACCCAGAGCCTTATATACACAAAGAGAGCTACAACTGTAGCCATCTATGATATTTCGTTCTTTCTTTTTTTTTAAGACTTATTTATTTATTATATATAAGACATCTTTATTTAAGATGAAGTCGATGTCTTCAGACACACCAGAAGAGGACGTCTGATCTCATTACAGATGGTTGTGAGCCACCATGTGGTTGCTGGGATTTGAACTCCGGACCTCTGGAAGAGCAGAGCCATCTCTCTAGCCCTCATTCTTTTTTTTTTTTCTTTCTTTCTTTTTCTTAATACTGATCTTTTTATTGGTCTATATTAACCATGCATAATGCATTTTTGTACACATATTTTATGTATGTTTATATATGTAACATGTGGCTCCTCTTGTCATTCCCCCCCCACACACACACACCCATCCTCCTCCCACAGATTGGTTTCCTCTTTCCAATTGGTCCTTTCCCAGTGCCCTCCATTCCCACCCTCACCCCCACCTTCTCTTTTTTAAACCAGAGTTTTATTAGGGTTGCTTATGGGGCATGGGTGAGGGGTTATTTACAGGAGCATGGATACCTTACCATGGATACCAGTAGCCCCACATTTGAGGATGTGTCTTCTTCCCCCACAACTCTTCGAGTGTCGGTCTTGCCAGCACCGCCTCTGTGACGAGCGGTTCAGCATCATGAAGGTCACCACAGAGTCCTAGGCCATTTCATGTCTTCCTTTTTAAAAACCTTTATACTATGTGCTCGTTTAGATTTATTTCTATTTTACGCGGATGAATGTTCTGCCTGCACTTACCTCTGTGTGTACCATGAGCCCACAGAAGGCGGATGATACCAGATATCCTGGCATTTGAGTTGCAGAGAGTTATGAGTTATGAGTAAGTACTGGGAACCAAATCCACGTCCTCTGAGAGAGCTTATGAATTACAAGCCGGGCTATCCCTCTAGCCAGCTCCCCTGCTTCACCTCTCCTTATCACAGCCTTCCTCTATGCAAGGCCACCTCCCATGAGGTTTTAACCATCACTGGACTCAAACTAAGTACAGAATCCATACTTTCAGTTCCAAGCTGAACGTCCAAGAAAATGTTAACTGGTGTCGCCCGAACTCTTGTCATTATTTAAATGTATCATCATTTTCTTAACTTGCGATATATTGATTCCTTGACCCATGCACTTCTTTTTAACTCTTGTGTGCACTGCACTTATTACGGGTCATGTCAGGCTGTGGGTGAGCTCAGGTGTGGGTAGAACATGGGCTTGACATGTACCACACTCTGAACTTAATCCATAACAACTACATGTCCCTCAAAAGAAGAAAACAAAACCAAAACCAACCAACCAACCAAACACAGGAACTGGTGCTTACCTTGCTCTTGCCAGGGCCTCCCCTTCATTTTCCAGCATTCCCATGGTGCCTTGCAGCCATCTGTAACTCCAGTTTCAGGGTGTCTGATACCTTCCGACCTCTTTAGGCACCAAGCATGTGGGTGACGCACATACATACATGCTACCAAAGCATAAACATGAAAAAATGGAAATGACATACAAAGGAAATGGAGTGTTGCCGAATGCCTGACACTGTCTGCCCACAGTTCCCTGGTTCTGTTATGAACTCCCCGGATCACTTACCCTTGTGTGATACTCCTTAGAGACTGTGTAAGAAATTGACTGGGAGTTTGTTGAGCATCATAGCAAGCATGTTTGGCATTCCTTTTCTCTCTTATCCGTACTATTACCAAGCAAATTTTCTCAAGCGGACTGCTAATCTACCAACGTTAGAGATGCCGCCTTGTCTTTGTCATTTCTCAGCGGTCCTGTTGTAGCATTTCATCTGTATTAAGGGGTCTATTTACAGTGAACTTAAGTCATTTCCTTTTTTTTTTAGATACTTTCAAGATATTAGATCATCCAAGATTAAACAAAATCAGGCACCTGTCCGTGTGTTCACCTATATTGGCTCGCCTGGAGTACGGATGCTTCTCTTAAGGTGTCTCCTCAGACCCTTTTCCACATTACTTTTTGACACACAGTTTCTTCTTAGAACAGGAATTTAAGATTTGGATCCACCCATCTCCTCCACCCTAGAGCTGGGGCTATAGCCATGTGCCACGAGTCAGTCTTCTGAGGCACTGTGGAGGATCAGAACTCCGGTCCTCACACCGGTGCAGCAAGCACTGAGCCGTACCTCCAGCCTTTTGTCCAAGACCTAAACAGATACACAAACATACCCCAGGCACTGGCCAGGAGGGGGACCAAGGAAATAATCGAGGTACCTCTTTCAGTACTCTTCTGATGTAAGGAGTAAGAACGGCTGATGTACAAGAACATCGAAGACCAGGCTAGCCAAGTCCGAGGACCCATTTCCTTTTTGATCAGTCTTCGGTGCATCTGGCACATATTACTGAGGCAGTGGACAGGAGAGATCATACCCCTGCCTCAGAAATATTCCCTCAAGGTCTCCAATAATATTTGATAATACATGAAGGGGTTTTGGAGTGGCTTCATTTACTTTGAGATAAGCAAGGGAGGAAGACAGTGCTGTTGGATGTAAAGTCTCTTCTGGGTTGAGGTTGGCGCAGGTGAGTAACTCAGCCGTCCAAGCTTTGGCTGTGCGAGCACAGTCTGCTGACCTGAGTTCAGAATCCACATAAAGGTAGGAGAAGACCATATCAACACAGCTGTCTCTCAACCTCCCCCTCTCCGCCTTTCCTTGCACGCACGCACACAGACTGTTTTTAAAGTCCGAACATCTGGATTAAACACACCCGTTTCTAAAAAACAAAACAAAACAAAAGCGACATTTATTCAAGGATTGCTGAAAACGTGGCTCAGAGACTAAGACCGCTTGCTGCTCCTTCAGAGGACCCGAGTTTGGTTCTCAGCACCCACATCAGGAGAGTCAACCTCCTGTAACTCCAGCTCTGGGAGATCTGAAACCCTTTTCCTGCTCCTTCAGGTCTCTCCACTTACGTGGACATTACCTTCCCTTCTCCCCCCTTACCGACATATACATAAAGAAGTATTATTAAAGGAGAGGCGAGATACATGTGAATGATCATACAAGTGGAAAGATTGCCAAAGGCTTACATCTGAAAGAATGGCAGCTGCTGATACAGTTGAGATATCCCAAATATGAAATTCACAGAAACATTATAAATCTTAAATGTTTTTCAAACTAGTTCAGAGATAGGATATTGAAAGAGGAATGAGTTAGCAAACCCAGAACCTCGGCTCTCAGTGGCCCGCACATGAGCAACAATAGCTTCGGTGCCTGATAACCCCTAAAGCCTGCCGGACACCGGAGACAAACGTAACAGAGCACGTGACCAGAACAACCAATCAGATCCTGCCAACTAGCAGCATGAGCCAATGGGGCTTGAGAGGAAGATATAAAGGTTTGTCCAATTCCTGCATTAAACGAGTTTGCTTTTGCTTCTTGCCCAACTCCTGGAGTCTATGTTGTTGACTCTGTGCCTTCTCAGCCTCGCCTACAAGGGTCTAGATCAGGGCCGCAACTACTACGCATACTGCTAATAGGGGTGTAAGGGGGTAAGAGCCACACTCATTGTGCCCTCAGGAAACATAACTTTAGGAGCGATTTTGGAGCACATCATGAGAGAGGGTGAGGAATTCCTGAGGACAGGTGAAGGGGTTTCTGGGAAATGAGGAATGGGAAGAGGTGGGAGTGTCAAGGTTTTTACGTATCTCTTTGAGAATTAGAATCTGAACAACAAAGAAGATGGAAATGATAAATACCTTGTGGTTGGGGGCAGAACAGGAATTCAGAGCATAATGATAACATTCTTCCTTAGGCCCCAAAGTTGCTGTATTGAGACTGAATGTCAACAGGGTTTTGGTCAAAACACACAGGACCCTGGAGCGTCCCTTAATAGCTTGTTCCTTGCAGATCTGTCTACAAGAGGCCAGCAACACAGTGTTACACTCAAGCATATATTCATATACATACTCTTTTGAGTTCTACCAAGGGTATTCTTATTAAGGACGGTTCTAACGAAACTGTCCAAAGTACTTATCTAAGAAGAATGAATAGAAAAGGGAGGGCAGTATTGTGGAAACTATTGTCCACTAAGGGCTATAAATCCTAGCCACAGTGCAAAGTAGAGTTGCATCTTGCAAACTCCGGGTGCTAAAGGACAAATGGCATTTCAGGTGAGAATTAAATCTAGGAGAAGGGGGAGATCAACGTCCGTGTTTAGGGGAAATGACAAGGGTTAGAAATGAAGCAATGACTTTGGGATGAGCTCACATGACTTGCTGACTTGGTGTCCCCGAGAAACAAAGCAAATACAAGAAACTAGTTTCCAGTTAGATAGCTGGGAGATACAAGATGCCTGGTCGATTTGGATGGAGAAGTTCATTTCTGTTTCTTACAGTTATGCACACGTAATCTCCAGGTTAAAAAAAATCTCAGAAAGAGTGGTTCAGGATCCAAGCTTGAGGTAGAGTCGTCTGTGAGCAAGCCTGCATTGAAGCAGACGTGGGTATGTGGAAGGGAGCCTCTCTTTCTACGGGGATCTGTCTTGGAGCCTTGCCTCTTCACAACCCAGTTGATACCACTGTGAACCCAGTTCACACCTCACTGGTACCAGTCTGAACTCCTAGGCTCACCTCTCCAACGCTATCCTCTCTGTCACTAACCCACTACAAAATGAGCGAATTCTGCTCAGTCACTAGAAGAAAGTGAGGTCTCCATGGATTGAGCAGCTGCTGCGAACATGGCCGCAGTCCTGCTGTCAATTTGCATAAAGAATCTCATTGAGGTCTCACAGCAGGCAGATGTTATCGTCATATATTTGTAGCTAAGATACTTTCATCCCACTACCTCTACATTTGCCATGATCGTACAGGCTTTTTAGTTTCGTTTTGAGATAGGAGTTTCTCTGTGTAGCCTAGACTGTCCCTGAACTCTTCGTAGATCAGACCGGCCTTGAACTCAGAGATCTGCCTGCCTCTGCCGGAATTAAAGGTGTGAGATACCACGCCTGGACATTGGTTTGTTTTTGAGCGAGGATCTCACTAAGTATCCTTGGCCAGCCTGGAACTCAGGACCAGGCTGGCTTTGAACTCACAGAGATCTGCCAACCTCACTCTCAGAGAGGTTGTGGCAGGTTCTGTTTTTTTTATTTTGTTTTTTTTTTTTTTTTTTTTTGTTTTTTTTTTTTTTTTTAATGTTAAAAAAAAAAAAAAGCACGACAATTAAGAATGTCTACTCTTCTCTTGTTACCATGGAGAGAGTAATCCAGCAAGCAGTTTCAGGGGTTCCCCGAGCAAGAGAATTTTCCAAGAAGGGGCCTGTCTGCTGATATTAATGATCCCCTCCTCTGTGAATATCACTCTTGCTAGGTTTCAGAGTAGAAGCTTGCTTATATCACCTGTGCGGTGAGTCAAACCTGGTACGTGTTAGATAAATACCATTCTATCACAAGTGAGGAACACAAAAGTATGATATGGTCCCCCCACCCCGCATCAGTAAGGAGGTTTATAATTGCTAATACTGTAAACAATACTACTGAAACCACTAAGGATTATTGTCCTTAAAAAAATAGTGTCTTATGAGAGAAATAGGAAAAAGCCATTCAAGATAATGTGCTGATTATAGTTAGATGCAACTCACATAAAAACAAAACAAGGATATATATGTATATATCTTCTTGGATATATATGTGGATATATATATATATCTGCATCTGCCAAGCTCTCTCTGAGCTTGTCCATCTCCCCATCTCTCTACTCTCTAGATCTTAATACCATCAGTTAGAAGCCACACCCTGGATGCTTGAGGACTTACTTCCCTCACACCCTTCCTTTGCTTCTGTGCTGTCATAGTCTCCTCGGTAACTATAATGTGTCTAAACTAGTTGTACCAAAACTTAAAGAAATAAAAAATCCGGTTGAAGGGTGAATGGAAGGCCATTATTGACCAATAATAGCATATTGTCTTTAAAGCTAGGGTTGGTCTTTCGAAACTGGGGTAGGGGTCTTGCTATGTTGCCCAAAGTGGTCTCAAATGTCTGGGTTCAAATGATCCTTCTACCTTAGATTTCTGAGTTGCTGGAACAGCAGGCCAGGAACTGGACTCTTATGTAATTAAGAAAACAAGTAAAGCAAAGGAAGGGCTAAAGGTGTAACTCACTGGTAGAGCAGTTCCCTAGCATGCATGAGAACAAGATTTAAGTGTTCACTCTTGTATCATGTGAACGTCTCAGGTCAAATAAAATACACTATTGTAGTAGAAGCCTGTGTTACCAGGGAAATTAAGAGTTCTCTCTTTGGAGTTCTTAGTTTTGTTAGTAAAAGAATTTAAAAACTGACTCAGAAGGAAGCTCAGGGACGATATTATTACCAAAGTTTTCAAGAAAACCAACAGGACAGAAAAACTATTAATCTTGGCAAACTCTGGGGAAGGGGAAAGGAGAGAAAAAGAAAGCCATTTCTGTGGAGTTAGGGTCCAAGAGAGCCGGCAGGCCCAGCAACAGAGTTAAGTTGCCAAATAGTCACAAGGCAGGCAGGCAGCCGCAGGGAAAAAGGCGGTGGGGGTGGGGAGACCCTTGGAGAAGGAAGGAAAAGGCCCCAGAGTGCTAGAAAAAGCATTCCCAGACTTCAGCCAGTATCCCAAAGAGAAGGAGATAGAAACAAAGGAAAGGGAAGTTATGTTTCAAGCCCCTGGGTGCTACAAGACGGAAGCCCGGAAGCTCGGCAGTGCTGCACAGGGGCGGGGTTTTAGAAGAGGATGAGCACACTATCTCACCCAGTCAGCAATCACCTCTTCCATCTTCTCAGCAGGCCTTCCGGTGAGTCACCTCTCTTGGTGGTGTGGAGTCCTGATCAGGTGACTGACACACCCAGATGCAGTATCTCTTAAGGGAGGAGACAATGGCATGTAGTATTTTAATCTTTGGAGCAGATCGGAATGTTTTGTTTCCACTCTGGGCGAGCCAGAGGTAGCCTATTCTTTCGGACTAGAGGTTTAGAGAGAGGCAAAGCTGATTTTACCTTGTTGGGATTACCGGGAAAGCTGGAGGTGTGTTCCAAAGCCAGCGCTGAGAAGGAGGTCATCCTCAAGGCTGTTCTGACATTCCGATCTCAAGAAGGGAGAGCCGAAAACCATTTAAGAACCAGAATTAAAAAAAAAAAAAAAATCCTCTTTTCCACCTTCGGCCAGGACAGGACAAAGTGCATTTTTAGTTTCTAGTTAAGGACACAAATGCAGGAACCCACCCCTAAACTGCCGGTGTGGGTTTATCTCCTGTCTTCCTCACTGGGATCTTTAGGTCACTTTGTTCTCTGTGCTGTGTTCCTTTATTGTCGTACAGTAAAGCATCTTCTTCCTTTTGAGCTCCTCCTTTTAATCACTGGGGCATCATTAAATGTTCATATTTTGGCTTCGAAAGGTATATTCACCGTATCTGCCTGCAATATTACTTCCTAGGTATCAAAACTGCATACCCAAACCTTCAGCAATCCAGGACATTTGTTTAGCCACGGATGTCAACAATACCAGTAAAAGATATGGTGAGGCTAGATTCTTGAAGAGAATTAAAATTGCCCCAGCCAAAATTCAGGCAAATAGAACCATTGGAAACCCAAGTTGGCAACTAGGTTAAATCATGACTGAAAGGAAGAAGAAACTAGAAGTTAACGTGAACCTCATTTTTAAAAAAAAAGGTCTGATAAATGATTCAATGTCACAGAGACTCTGAAAAGAGGCAGAGCTAGTACCTGGAAGGTAAAGGGTTAAAAGGTCATTTTTAAATAACAAAGGCAGGCCACTCCCTCCCACTTTCACCCCTCAGTTACCAGTGCTTTGCTTGCACTGGAAGTCAGCTTTGTAAACTTTCAGCTACTTGCCCCTGATCTTCACCTCTGGGAGGAGCTTAACCGGTCATCTTGCACCTGTGTCACGTGACAAGCTTCCGGCTCCCTAGGGGGGCGGAAAAGGAAACTCCCCAGGGTGGGGATGGGGGGGGAAGGGTCAACCTAGGCTGTCTGGATGAATTTTAACTTTGAATGACCTTTGCAAAGCATCTGAAAAGACTTTCTGATGATGAGAAATAGGCCAATCTGTGAAAAGGTAGATCTGTGGTTTGTGATAGAGTGCTTGCCTAGCTTGAGTGAGGTATTGAGTTCCATCCTCAACACACATACACACACACACAAACTCACACCCCACACACCACACACACACACCCCACACTTACACATACACACACACCACACACACACATGCACCACACACACATGCACCAACACACACAGGCACCAACACACACAGGCACCAACACACACAGGCACCAACACACACATGCACCTACACACACATGCACCACACACACACTATACACCACACACACCACACACACACACACACACACACACACACACACACACACACACACACACACACACACACACACACACACACACACACCACACACACACACACACACACACAGCACACCACACACCACACACACACACACACACACACCACATACACATATACACACACACACACTCACACACACCCCATACTCTCTCACACTCACACTCATACACACACTGGATGCTTGAGAGTGAACCTTTTAAGTCTTCAGTGACACAACTTTTCCGTGTTCGGGGCTGCAGAAGGAAAAGAGGAGAAACCCGGCATATTTTATCACAATGGACTATCCTTTTCTCCATCATTAATAGAATTTGTGAAACAAAAATGTTCACAGAAACCTTATTTTAATTGCAATATTAGGAAACCTCTGTGGTTTACAAGTCGCAGCGCTGCCCTTATTTTGCTCCACCCTCCGCTTTGTTCTGTTTCTGAGGGCCCACAACTGGATCCAACAAAATGAATGGACTGCTCTGATCTTCCCTTTGTAAGGGCAAACGCAGTGTGTTCTCATATTCATCCAGTAAAGGGCAGCTCCTAGGAGACAGGTCCCTTATGCGTAATTAGCACCATTATAAATGGTAATGGTAGTCTACCTTTTATTTTAAGAGAGTGTCAAAGACCTGCTGGCAAAAGAGTGGCTGAGATCCATTCTCCTGAGAATTTACCAGAGAGCTAGAGGAAATTTTAATTTTTTTCTCCAAGCTTTACCCAAATTCAACCTTCTAATAAAGGACAAAATATCACTGGCATTGCCTGGGCAGTAGTTGTTGGAACATTCTACAATTCTATAATTCTACAGGAACCGATTAAGGTGCAAACCCCTTTGAGTTCTGATAGGGAGTTCGGAAGAAACTTGGAAGCTGGCGGTCATTCAGGAGTTTGCCCGTCAGCCAGCGGTCTTGCAATGAAAGGTTAGAAATCTGAGGTCAGTGTTCAAAGTCGGTATCCATTCACTCGGTACAGATGGCTGACTCAAATAAACGCTGGTGGGGTTCTTTTGTTTCTAATACTAGGCTAATTCTAAGGCATGTAGTAACAAGCTTTTAAAAAATACCTTAAGTAATTTTAGTTTTTTAAAAGCGAGGATTATTGTATGTTATTACTAGCACAAAAATTGTTTAATTTACTCCCAATTCTTCTCAATATTGCTGACTTAAAAAAAAAAGAAAGAAAGAAATAAAAAGGAAAGGAGTATGGCTAGTCTATGGTTTCAGCCCTGAGTGAACGAAAAACAAGAAACACAAAGGAAAAGAAACCTGAGTGTCCTTAGGTATGGTGGAGGAGAAAGTTCACTACAGACATGTGGGGGGGGGGCAAAGCCGGAGGCAGGGACCCCTGGGAAAGTCCAGAGTGTCTGTGACCTTGAGCTGGGTCACGTGAAAGACCGGGAGGGAAGAGAGAGGGCAGAAGGGGACCAGGTGCAGCAGCCAAGAGGCCCCAAAATACAAAGACTTTAGGTAACCAAAATGGTCGGATTGCATGGAGAAGAGCAGCCCAGCCCCCTCCGCTGGATCGTTTCCAGTAAAGGGTGGGGTATGCCCGTCAGCAGGGCCCTGAGTCAGGTAGGGAGTGAGGGAAAACAAGGAGAAATCAGCCTTAGGTCCACTTTGATATGTTAAATAGGTACCTCAGCCTTTTGTCCAGGGCTTGAAACCTAACCACTACTAGGTGACTTAGACTATCTATTCCCCTAAGTTCCTTTTTATCTTAAGAATATGCTTGATAAGTTCATCTTGAAATACAAGTGAACAATATACAAAAACAAAACAACATCATTATCATCATCAACATCATCATCATCAACATCATCATCTTCGTCCGGGTCAACCACAACGACTGGAATTTTTCAGTAGAGAGATCCTGCCGTCTTCAGGCGTGCTCAGTGAACAAGAGGTCAATGACTGTATCCTTGCCTCATGCGAGCAAAAGCAGAGTTTCTTTTCTGGTCTTCCTGCAGCCCAGGTCTAGCCTTTGCTCTCGTGTCTCACTGCAGAGCTAAGACTTAACCTTTTAACTCCCTTACTATTCGCACTGTTACTCGCTGCATGCACGTTTGTTCATATGCTTTGTGTCAGGTCCTGTTGGAACAAGAGATGTCGGTACCTCTGTCTGTCAGCACGACAGACCTGAGTGAGCACCTCTGCTCTGTGCAGCGCTGAGGACTGAACGCTAAGCGACACTCTGGGCCAACTAAGTCACAGCCTGCCCTTCATCAAGACAGGGTCTCACTGGGTGTAACCCTAGTTGGCCTGGAACTTTCTATAACTCCTGAATGCTGAGATGGGACATTCCAGGAGAGAATTCAGGAAATTGAGTAATATCTGGATGCCAACAGCAAGGTCACAGGGGCAGAATTGTCCCTGTACAACTAGAGTTCGTAGCTTCACGCCCCATGTGACAGAGGCTGGACAAGGATCTATAAATGCTTCACGTTTGTTGTGATGACTTTGTTCGTACATTGTTCTGATCCTTCCTTGATAGTATGTGTCATTCCTCATTTTGGAATGGGGATACGCGTTACAATGGCTTTGAAGCCTGCCACCTGCCTTCTGAATTTATAGGAGTTCACAGCGGAAAGGTTGATCTGAGTCTCAGTAAGACTTGGTTGTGTGCTTTTGCATCCCTACTGACTATCACCACAGCCCTTTCAGCTATGGAGATAACACAGAGAGGTGCAGTGGTTACAGATTCTGAGGTGGACGTGAGCCTTTTGAGACTGGTGTGGGATGTGAAGGTTTAGACGTGATGTGCCCTTACGAAATCCTCACGTTGGGTAGGTATGTACTATTTCTTTAAAAAACATACTTGCTATATCTCCTTGATGAATTATAGGTATCTATATTTTAAATTTTGAAACCTAATTTCTAATTTTATTGGAAATTAACCATTATTCAGCGAAAGAGTTTTTGTTTGTTTTGGACAGGATATGGAACTCACTCAAACTTGTGGCAATTATATTTTTTTACGTATTTAGAGAGAGAGAGAGAGAGAGAGAGAGAGAGCGAGCGCATGTTGTATGTGTGTGAACACCTGTGTGTAATGGAAAGCGTGCAGAGGTCTGAGGACAGTTTACAGGAGTCGTCCATTTCTACCATGTGAGTCCTAAGGATCCAACTTAGTTTCTCGGGCTTGGTGACAAGTGCCTTTTTATTCTAAGCCATGATACCAGCCCCTAAGTAGTTTAACTGAAACACACACACACACACACACACACACACACACACACACACACACATATATATATATATATATTTTTTTTCTTCTTCATGCTGTGTTTTTTGGTATATATCTATAATCCAGGCCTGTAGGAAGCTGAGCCAAGAAAGCCATGAATTCAAGGCCAACCTGGGGTACCATATTAAGACCCTATATTAAAACGTGAAAAATTTCATAATAGAAAGAGTGGCTTTTATTTTCTTTTCAGGAGCCAGCCAAACTGTTAATTAAGGGATAGTAAAAATATATTTGTGTCTTCATGGTAATAGTCTTTATAAGATGTCTTGTTGAGCTGTACAGATTAAGAGAATTGACTGCTCTTCCAGAGGTCATGAGTTCAAATCCCAGCAACCACATGGTGGCTCACAACCATCTATAATGAGATCTGATGCCCTCTTCTGGTGTGTCTGAGGACAGCTACACTGTACTTATATACAGCAAATAAATAAATTAAAAAAAAGATGTCTTGTTGAATATCCATTTACTGTATATCTATATAAATTATCAAATTTGGGTTAGAGAATTAAAAATTATTCAATTTGATATAGGCTTAATTACTTTGTCAAGAAAGGCATATATTTTGAACATATATAAATTCACAAGATCTGATATATTAACAAACACATTTTGTGTATGTATGTATGTATGTATGCATATATGTTTTTCTTACCTGCACTTTCTTATCTCAGAGGTGATTTATACTCCACTGTGTGCTATAGAACGAGCAGAGGAAAACATGAAAAGTCTAATAGTCCTAAACTATACTTCAACTCCTTGGAGAGCAGAAAAGTTTTGAAAGTACAATGACTTGCTTGTCAATCAACCTTGGTGACTTTGTGATGCATATGGGAATACCTGTCCTCCATAGCAGTAGGGTTTAAATGATAAGATTACACTGTGCCTATTTATACACTGTCTTAGTTAGGGTTTACTGCTGTGAACAGATACCATGACCAAGGCAACTCTCATAAGGACAACATTTAACTGGAGCTGGCTTACAGGTTCAGAGGTTCAGTCCATTATCATCAAGGCGGTAACACGGGAGTATTCAGGCAGGGATGGTGCAGGAGGAGCTGAGAGTTCTACATCTCCATCTGAAGGCTGCTAGCAGAATACTGACTTCCAGGCAGCTAGGGTGAGGATCTTAAGCCCACACCCACAGTGACACACCTATTCCAACAAGGCCACACCTCCTAATAGTGCCACTCCCTGGGCCAAGCATATACAAACCATCACACACACTAACTGAAAATTGGACCATGAAGTTTCTATTATTTGTTTTGCCTCACTATAAAAATTGAAAGGGGCTTCTATGTGCAGCCACTGCCGTCCACACAGTTATTAAATCATTTGCTAAGAAGTCTGTTAGGGAACCTACCTTGTCCTAGGTACTAAATTTTCAGTGGCCATGAAACATCGAAGTTAGCCGAGAGCACTATTGGAATAAATAAAATGATAAGCTATGTTGATTTGGTGACGGGTTTGTGGGTCTCTGTGTAAGAGGAGAGCTTATCCGTGAAGGACGGCATGCTTACGTTAACTGTACCGTGTAGAAGACCCAGAGTGAGCGCCTATCCATGTTCTGTGAACAATGAAGCACTTTGCCTCACGCCTCGAAGAGCTCTTCCAAGGAAAGGTGTCACGCTGCAAAAGAGAGATGACTGGGAAAAATAGAGTCACTGGGGATGGAATTCTCCTGCTTGGCTTATTTTTATTAGAGTATAAAGTGGAAACTTAAAGGGTTCTTTGGAAAGTCTGTTGGATGGTGTTTTGCCGGGGCAAACACGTGAAGGAACATTTCCTTAAAGTGGACACAGGTCCGAAAGGCTAAGGCAGACAGATACAAGAGAGGAGATGTCCTGCTAAAGCAAGCATGTTAAAGGACATACGGTAAAGGATTCTTTGCAAAGGACACACGTGTATCGGTCCGCCTTACACTGCGGAGTTGAGCTGCACTTGTCAGAACTCCAAAGAGAAAATGCACCAAAAGACTTCTGGTGGTGCGCTGCAGTTTCTTGTTGCCTAAGAGGACTTGAGCTAATTGGATGAGGCAAGACACGTGAGGATACGTGGTGTTTGGAGGGTATAAATAGGACTTTACAGAGTGATGGATTGCTGGTTGGTCTCGTGTCTTCACTGACCTTCACTTTCCTGAGAAAAGCACAGGTAAGCACACCTCCTGGTGCTCCTGTTGGTCTCTTCTGCTGAGTCACCACGGTTGCTAACAAGGCTCTACCGAACTGGACTGCTGGTGTATCTGCGAAGCGTTTGCAAGTGGATGGAGCGGCCACTGCCTGCTGACCTGTGCACTGAACTGCTGGTTTCCAGACCACACAGACGGGAGTTACTCACTCCCCCGACCCCTCCTGTATCCTTCTCCCCACTATCTCTGGTGAGTGGTGTGTTATCAGGAGGTTAACATGTTTAAGAACCATCATTAAAAATAGGTTTTGAAAAAAATCAACGTCACCAGAGTATCTCAGAAATTGGAGTTACATAGGTAATGGGTTTCTGAACTAAATACCCACATTTGCGCAATAAGCATTTTATCCACTGGGCCATTTTTCCTAGTCTCACCTTGCTTCTGTTAAGACTTCTGTTTTCGAGAAAGGACTGGAAGAGCTTGAAGGGGCTCGAGACCCCACATGAACAACAATGCTAAGCAACCAGAGCTTCCAGGGACTAAGCCACTACCCAAAGACTATACATGGACTGACCCTGGGCTCCAACCTCATCGGTAGCAATGAATAGCCTAGTAAGAGCACCAGTGGAAGGGGAAGCCCTGGGTCCTGCCAAGACTGAACCCCCAGTGAATGTGATTGTTGGGGAGAGGGTGATAATGGGGGGAGGATGGGGAGGGGAAGCCCATAGAGAAGGGGAGGGGGAGGGGCTAGGGGGATGCTGGCCCAGAAACCGGGAAGGGGAAATAACAATCAATATGTAAATAAGAAATACTCAAGTTAATAAAGATTAAAAAAAAAAGACGTCTGTTTTCCTGATGGTGACGGTGGGACCCTACTCTGACACCAAGGCTCCATCTCTAACCCATGCGCCTGCTTTTCTAGAATGCAGTGCCTGAAGGGCATAGCTGTTCCTGACACAGAATCTGGCACGGATACATTAACAGCCATGCTCGGAGTGAATGGCAGAACAAACAGTGGAGTAGTAGAGGGATCAGGGTTAGTTCCTGCAGTGGAATAGAGGAATAAGGGCCAGACCCTGGCCTTCGGTCAGAAACAGAAAAGTCAGCTTGAGTGTCCCACTAAGACAGTGATGGGTTATAAACAGAGTAGAGATCTGTGAGATGGCATGCACACGATATAAATGAATAAGATTGAAAGTCTAAGGAAAAACCGCATTTCATACTTCAAACAACTTCCTCTGCAAACTCTTGTAATTACAAAGAAACAAAGTAAGCCCATAGCAGAGCAGCTTGTCGGACACCATTTTAATCAGGAGTAAAGTGAGCACCGTTAGGGGCTGTCGGAGGTGACAGGGAGAACACACCTTTCTGTTTGTAATACGCTTATTGAAGATAAGTAACACTATTCTCAACAAGGAGAAATGATCAAACATTGAATATTGTACAATACGACTTTATTTTTAAGTGTTATTTGTTCCGTTTGCGAAGGAGGATCCCATGGGCTAGCTGACCAGGAACTCACTTATCTACAGGCTGGACTCAAGCACACATCTTCCTGACTCAGACTCTCAACTGCCAGAATTATAGGCAAAAACCCTGACACCAAATTCTGTAATGTTTTAAAATATCAAAATTGTTGAAAATTAAGCAAAGGTTGAAAAACGATTCTTTCATCAAGAAGGTGAAAGTGGAGTAAGGAAAGTAGAAAGAGGGGTTGAGGATTTAGCTCAGTGGTAGAGCGCTTGCCTAGCCTGGGTTCGGTCCCCAGCTCAGGGGTGGAAGGGAGAGTAGAAAGAAAGGGCGTGTACTCCTTCCTTTAATCCTAGCATCTACAGGAAAAAAGAGATTCAGGCAAGCTCAGTGACTTCTTTCTTTTTTAATTGGATATTTTATTTATTTACATTTCAAATGTTACCCCTTTCCCAGTTTCCCCTCTGAAAACCCCCTAGCCCATCCTCTCTCCCCCTGCTTCTATGAGGCTGGTCCCCCACCCACCCACCTACTCCTGCCTCCCTGCCCTGGTATTTCCCTATACTGGGGCATTGAGCTTTCCCATAAACAAGGGCTTCTCCTCCCTTTTATGTACTATAATGCCATCCTCTGCTACTCATGCAGCTGGAGCCATGGGTCACTCTATGTGTACTCTTTGGATGGTGATTTAGTCCCTGGGAGCTCTGGGGGTTCTGGTTGGTTGGTATTGTTCTTCCTATTGGGTTGCAAACCCCTTCAGCTCCTTGTCCTTTAACTCCTCCATTGGGGACCCCAATCTCAATCCAATGGTTGGCTGTGAGAATACGCCTCTGTATTTGTCAGGCTCTGGCAGAGCCTCCCAGGACACAGCTATATCAGGCTCCTGTCAGCATGCACTTCTTGGCATCCACAATAGTGTCTGGGTTTGGTGTCTGTATATGGGATGTATCCTCAGGTGGGATGGTCTCTGGATGGCCTTTCCTTCAGTCTCTGCTCCGCACTTTGTCTCCATATTTCCTCCTTTGAGTATTTTGTTTCGCCTTCTAAGAAGGACTGAAGCATCCACACTTTGCTTTCCTTTCTTGAGTTTCATGTGATCTGTGAATTGTATCTTAGGTATTCCAGAGCTCAGGGATTTCAAAACCAGTCTGATCTGTATAGTGGATCCAGGACAGCCAGGGTTTTGAAGAGAAATCTTGTCTCAAAAAAAGAAAAAAGAAAGAAAGAGAGAAAGAAAGAAAGGAAGGAAGGAAGGAAGGAAGGGAGGAAGGGAGGAAGAAAAGAAAAAAGAAAGAAGAAAAAAGTTAAACATTTTTGTCCTAGTGAGCAAACCTTAAGAGATCTAAGACTGACCCAATAATAGAGTAAGGCTAACTTTCTACCTTAATGCTTACATTGAGTTTACATGTCTTTACATGTCTAACATGTACATGTTCCTGGCAGGGCTATCAAGTTAGTGCTGCCACGGTTCTCATGGATAGCTTAACCATTAACGCAGCAGTGTGAAGGATAGAATCTTTAAGAGACCGTGAGGGCAGATCAGCGATGTTGAAGGAGTAGACTCATTATTAAGAGTGGGAGCTCTCTCAGCAAGTGGTGCTTTCTGGCTTCCTCGTGCGACCTCTTACCCTTCGGCCTCTAACCACGTGACATAGCAGAAAGACCCTTGCAAGGTGCCAGTACCTTGATCATGGTCTTCCCAAGCTTCAAAACCATAGTAAACAGAGCTCAGGTGTATATAAATTACTCAGTCTACGATATTCTGTTCTAACAGCAAAAAAGGAGCTAAGTTCCTCTCGGAAGTTTCAGAAAGCAGAACAGCGAGCGGACAAGCCCAGAGACACTCTTCTACACGGGCCACCCTGACGTATTTTGAGATCCTTTAAAGGTAGTAGGATACTTAACTTACTTATCTTGTGATTCTGGGAATTAGAGCAAAGGCTTCAATGTACTCTACCATTAATACCCCTCCTCCCCCACTGCACACGGTATTTTATGTTCCTAAAAATGAAAAGGACCGAGGGTCTGTTGTTCGCTCATGCTCCGGCCGCTCTCACTGAGTAAACCAGTGGGGATAAGCTCACGGAGCTGCCTGCCCCTAATCCCCTGTGGAAGACCTCATAGTGGCCATCATGCCTAAAAGGAATATTTTAAAATTTAAGTAAAAAAGAACTTTATGAACTAGAGAGATGGCTCACTGAGTAAAGGCACTTGCCAGGACTGTCGACCCAAGCTCCATCTCTGGGCCCATGAAAAAGTAGAAGGAGAGGACCAGCTGACGTCACAAAGTCGTCTGCTGACCTCATACAGACATCGTGGCACACATGTGCCTATAGACGTGCACACACACACACATACATTTACACACAGACACACATGCTCACACACATGTGCACATACGCAAACACAAAGAATAAATGAAAATTAAAAATATGTAAAATGCTTCATATAATCTCTAGCCATTAGGAAATTTTATTAGAGGCCACTTTCCTTCCACATTTTGTGGATTTGTTTTTCGTTTTCCTAACTATAATAAAATGCTCAATTAGTTCTCATACAAATGACCTTAAACTAGAAGGTATGCAGATTGGTTTTATACTGAAAAATGAAGTACTTAAAGTTCTTTAACTATATGAGACTATTATCTACTGACTATACTTATGCTGAATGCAGACATGTTTTTGTGAGAAACCCATCAGAAAAGAAACACAATGAAAGTGTATTACACTTCTGCAACAACACTTGGTGCCAACAAGCTCTGACTATAGACGCATTCAAGTACACATTCATTTTCAGTGGCAGAAATAGTCAAACATCATGGACGTCACAGTGACAGAGACTGTGTCATCAGTTGGAAAACAATAACAAAACTGACCAATTTTCATATTCATGGGGCTGTAGTTGCAGTTGGGATATTTCATTATGGCGAAGAAAAAGGAAGATGGCGACATTTGCTTTTAGGTGCTGCCATGACAAAAATCCGTACGTTGTAACATCTTAAAGCCACTCCGTTTATTATCTCACAGTGGTAGGAAGCAGAGGTCTGCATGGGTACAGCTCTGAGGTCAGCTTCTCAACAGACTAAAATAAAGGTATTTGCTCGACTGCATTTTTACTTGGGGACAGACAGTGCCCTTCCAGATTCTTACAGACTGCCTGCAGGACGATTTCGTTGAGGTCTCTCTTTTCTTGGCTGGAGGTGACTTTTAGTTCAAGACTAAACGTTACTACACGTTAGTCATCTCACAAAGCCTCTTCCGTCTTCAAACCAAGAGCTCAGGGTCAAATCCTTTGCACACTTGGAGTCTCTTAATTCCTCTTGGGCCACCTTGGGAGAAAGTCCTTTGCTTTTGAAGAACGGGTGTAATTGGTTAAGGCCTTCTAAGATAATCTGCCCTTTTTAAGGTCAGTGATTTCTTTTAGCACAACTAAAAAGTGACATGCTATCACGTTCGAAATTCCAAGGAACAGACTGTTGGCATATTGGGACCCATCCCAGAGAAGAGAATTAGGTTAACACAATCAGTTTTAAGTTCGTGTCACATACAGTAGGAAAAACTAACAAAGCAGTTTAGTAAAGTCTTTGTAAGTTCTGAAGGTATACATTTCTGAATGTTTGCAACCTAGGTATATCTGCAAAAATTATGAGTTAAGAAAAACACTGAGGGGTTGGGGATTTAGCTCAGTGGTAGAGCGCTTGCCTAGGAAGCGCAAGGCCCTGGGTTAGGTCCCCAACCCAACTCCGAAAAAAAAAAAAACCAAAAAAAAAAAAAAAAAAAAAACACTGAGATAAACACAGAGAATGTCCCTTACTGTATTTCTCTTCTGTGTTAATGCAAGGTATTCTAAAGGCATTTTGAAATTACACTCTCTATCCAAATGTATACATATTTTATGTACAACACAATATAGTATCGATTAAATTAATATTCTCTCTCTTTCATCTTTTCTCTGGTTTCTACTCAACCTCCAGACTGCCAAACCACCGCGTGTCTCCTCAACTCAGATCTAAAAGCCATCAAGGAAGATGATTAATTGGAAGAACATTTCTGCTGATTCTGAATGCAAGGGTGTTACAGTTGTTGACTCATTAATTGCCACAGAATAGGCAGATTTTTAAGAAAGTTTGAAGCCCGTTAGAGAGCTGTACATTAGGAAGTAGAAAGAGGTAACTGAATCAGACCACTCTGCAAGCAGCGGCAAAAACAACAGCCCTTCATATAAACAATAACGGGGATGTTTGTGTACTTCCATGCACACTCCCCCTTGGAGGGCCTGAATCAGGACCTGCCTCCCCCTGGTTCTATAGCTCAGAGGCTTGCCTTAGGTGGGGTTGGAAATGCCCTAGAATGGCTCTTTGTTGATTTTCCCTCATGCTAGAGCCTAGTTCTGCTGCAAAGCAAAGTGCTATTGAATTTGCTCACTCAGGCAGAACACTCAACAGGAAGGAAGGAAGCGGCCATTCTTTCTGGTCCTATTGTCTGACCACCCGGCTTAAGCAATCAAACAGCTCTGTGGGTTTTCCTTTTCCTTTTCTTTTTTCCCCCCTTCTCCTTCTGGTGGGCACTGGGGAAGGGGGCGGGGCGGGGTAAAAACTGGCTCTTCGGTTCTCACTGGTTTTTGTACGGTTGCAAGGGCATTTTTCCACAGCTCACATTCAGGTACCCAGTTTTTTCAACAGCAAAATATAGGAACGGGCGAGACCATGCACGTTTGAAAGCGCGGCCAGTGTGTGTCGATGTGTTGGGATTCCTCGGCGGTTGTGTTGTGGAAATAGAGAACAGCCAAGTGTCCCGTTTCACCTCACAAAGCTTAAGACTAGTCAGCAGTTCTGAGAGATGGCGTCAAAGGCTCTGGGCCCTTCTTCCTATTTTCCGTTCCCCTCTGAACCTGTTTTTCTTTCTTCTTCTGGAACAAATAGTATCAGGACAATACCTTGTTCCGCATGGTTATATCTATCTAGTGTAGAAAGATGCATTTAGAAAAACGTATTGTATTTATTTGTGTATTACTATGTATGCACTTAGAAAAATATATGCTGCTAACCCAGTATAGAAAGATGTATTTAGAAAAGTATATTATCCTAACCAACAACACTAAGATTCCAAGGGGGAAATGCCCGTCAGTTAAAATGAGTGACCATGATAAGTCAGGAAGTGAAATAAAAGCTGACTGAATAGAAATAGTGAATTTATGTCAGGTATGTTTCTCTTCTTTCCTTTCTGAAATGATGTCTGGGTATGCAGTCCAGGTTATTCTGGTACTTTCTGTTTAGTCGAGGCTGGGATTGGTCCTCTGCCCTCTCCATCTGGGCACTGGTATCGCAAGCACCTTATCAATCACCACAGGTAACGAACAATCTTAGTTTTAAAACACATGCGTCAAAAGGCAGAGGCCTCACAGCATCTGCTTTTAATATGAAGTAGTAGAAGTGGGAAAAATTAAGATCTTAAAGAGTTATTACAGTTCCACTTTGTGGGGAAAATGGTGCTTTGGGGACCACAGGCTTTAGGCGTTTTCCAGAAGATGCTCACAATTGCGTTTTACAAACAGGAGGGGCCATGAGAAGTTTAAGTTTACGTTGGGCTATTTGGGCACTCTCTGACAGTCTCTTAGAAAACTTGTCACAGTCTTTAATAAGGAATAACTCGGTCAGTCAAGTATGGGCGATGGCAGAAGCCTTGACTGACAGAGATGGTCATCAAGCCCTAGTGATGTCCACAAATGGACACAGCAGGGAACATGTGCTCTGGATTTCGTAGAGTTTTTTCTTTCTAGGGACCTTATACAAGAGCAAACCTAGGGCTGCATAGGCTTAGAATTAGGGTTTCTTGTCTCTCTCTGTGTCTGTGTGTCTGTGTGTCTGTGTGTCTGTGTGTCTGTGTGTCTGTGTGTCTATGTGTCTATGTGTCTGTGTGTCTGTCTCTCTCAATCTCTTCCTCTCCTCTCCTCTTTTTCCTCTTCCCCCTGCTCCTCCACCTCTTATTTTAGAAAGTGCCTCAGTTAGCCCAGGCTGGCCTCAAGTTTTGCTACGTAGAGAGGGAGGACTTTGAATATCCTGTACCTCCCGTACACAGGGAATAGAGGCACACACTACTATGCCTGCCGAATGCAATGTTTCAAAACAGTAGCAACAGCTCAATGTGTTAGCAGCTAAGGGTTCCTGGATGTGCATTTTGGGATTATGTTGTATTAGAATACAAGGTTTAAAAAAAAGTTATTTGAATTGTTGGTTTGAGTTTTTAAAAAAGTTATTAAATGAACTTTGGCTTGGTGTTTTGGGCACTATTTCCAAGAATTTTGATATGTCCCTGAATATTGTCCTGCATTTTGTACTACATATTTGTATAAAGGAGAATTCTCAATACCAATGAAAGAATCAAAATATCAATAAACCCTGGAAAATGATGAAGATGCTCTGTATCCTGTCGTATCAAATGTTCAGCCAGTATTTAGTTCTTTCTGGAACAATAAACGAGCACATCCATCTTCATACGCAAATTTACTTTAATCTTTAGCAAATGGTAAATTACGTGTGTATCAAAGAATTGTTTTAAAATAATTTTGTGATGGCTTGTTGTAGTGAATGTTGGATTAGTATGTCTAGTTCTTTTGCCTGTACACCAGGGACTGCATGACAACTCTTTAGATGAGAAGATGTCACCAATAGAGAAGCATAAGAAAGACAGGTCTAGTGCAGCCTGAATTGGGTGCACCAGGGACAGTACTCGATCACCTTAGAACCTTCCCCCTTCCTAGCCCGGTGTGGTGGTACCCGCCTTTAATCCCATTAATTAATTAAAAACACAAGGAGGCATCATTCTGCTCCTTGTGGTTATCTAGAATGCACAGCTGGGGGCTCTGTAAGGGTGGGAGAGTTAGTACCTTGTGCTGTGGTGTATAGGGGGTCCTGGAGAACCTCAAATCATAGAATATACTGTGCCAAAGCTTTATTGTAAAATCATTCCTTTGGCCAAATGTCACTCTCCCCTGCACCTCCATCCCCCCAACCCCCCATGAATCAGTGTAGAACCCTGCAGCCACAGGTAATGAAAAGAGAAAAAGTTCCCGGACAGCACAAGCCTGAGAGAAAAGAGAGATTTCTTCCTTCACAGCTTTTGTCAAGATCCTCTCATCTAAAGTTTTATTTCCTGAAGTTTTAGGTGAGGAAAGGAGAGAGGAGTACTTAGTCTGGGAATTCAAAGAGCTCTGATCTGGTTTGTGAGTTCACAGTTTCAATGTAGTTTCCTACTCTGTTAAATAAGACCCTTGGAACAACACTCTTCTCACGTTGCTGGTAGATCTGAAATTCCCTCATTCTTGTGCTGTACATCGATGGATCTACAAACACACACACACACACACACACACACACACACACACACACACACACACGATTGTTTAAAGCTATCCAGTTACTTCTGTTATGGGGAAGAAAAAAAAAGGGCTATGCAATTGATGCACACAGTCTACCCTGGGAGAGCTGAGGGATCCCATGCAGAGGATGGGACAGAATCTCTTCTTGAATAATAATGGGTTTGCTGTAAAGTAAAGGGATTGTTAAAGCTAAGTCAATCCATTCTTCTTTTTCTAGGAAAACTACACTGCATCTGAAGTCCTCAGGTTGGAAGGGGAACAAAATGTAATCCAAAGGATATTTTAATTTAACCAAAAGGTTCTTAACAAAGTTTACAGCCAGAGACCTAGCCCATAATCTTTAACAACACAAAAATGTCTTGTCCAAATACTATTGAACTTTCTCTGACATCTCCCAAGCCAAGTGCTAGAGAAAAAATTAAAGACAGCTCATGGTTAGTCCTGACTGCCAAGTTGATGGAATTTGGAAACAACAAGAAGGATACATTTCTGTGTGTGTCTTTGAGGAATTAGTTGAATGAGGAAGAACCCTCCTTCAGAATGGGAAACATCTTCTAATGGGATTTTCCCAGATGGAGAGCAGCCCAAGGAATAAGCATTTCTTCCATTTCCCTCTTTTCTCTTCTCTCTGAGCAAGTGACACTTATACCCGCGGGTTCCGTTGTTGTTATTGGTTTGGCATCCTCAGCTTATGACAGACTACAGTATCTTTGGCTTCCCAGTGAACACTAAGACCATGGACTCTGGAGGAAACTTTCAAGCCTTTGGCACCTGATTGGAGCTCCTGAAGAAACCACCTTCATGGGCTACGCAGAGTCTTCAGCTTTTCCACAGTGTAGATAGTATGTTAATGAATTTCCTTGCTGCGGTGATAAAATATTCTGACAAAATCAATGAGCATGAAAGGCTCTATTCTAGCTCACAGCTTCAGGTATGTGACTCAGCTGGTCATATCTCACTCATAGTCAGGAAGCCACGATTTGAGACTATCCATGGCTGCACAACTCTCTTCCTCTACACAAAGTCTTGGCATCTAGCCAGGGAATGGCGCCATCCACAGTGGACTGGTATTTCCAATCTCAACTAACAGAATCAAGAGAACTTCCCACAGACATGCACATAGGCCAATTTTTCAATAGATGTAGATCCCATCAAGTTGACAATTAACTCTAGCCATCACACCTCTGTTATGTAAGCCAATTTACAAACTAACTTCCTACCAGATTCGTTCCCCTTGATAATTCTGCCCAGTACAAGTGTAGAATACCTACAGGTATAGAAGCAAGAACTATTCTAAGTAATAACATTCAAATGCTTTACATCCTGCAGAGTGTGGTGGTGCATATCTTTAATTTCAGTGTTCAAGAAGCAGAGGTAAGTGAATCCTGTGGGTTTGAAGCCAGCTGGGGCTTCACAGTGAGAGCTTCTTCAAAGGGACACAGCATTCAGCAGAACTTCCACATCACCGTTAGATTCTAAGGGAGACACAGCAGTGTCTTCAACGATTCTTCAATTCCAGTTCAGAAGGCACCTAAAGTTTTCAGGTTTGCCCCGTCTTATCCTGTGATTTATAAAACTGGTGGATGAGTCTAAGATAGTCCCCAAAGATTCACTGGTGACAAATTGTCCCACAGCTCACCTAATATGAGCCTAATTTGAACTTAAGCATCCATCTAAAACAAAAATCCTGCCAGATGCCTCTCAGTACACTATTCTGTTGACTTGTTTCAGTCCAAGATGATAGATATTTAGAACTACATCATTTTGAATGTACACGGTTGACAAGGGTTATCAAGTTTCAGGTATCAGATGATAGTCCTATATCCTCAAGTGATATCACTGTAATCCAACATTTTGAGGTTCTCCTCTACGCTGAAGAGGACTATAACTCTTACACTAAACTCTATCGATGATCACCAACCATCACTCCTAAGATATAAATGGACATAAGACATTCTGGGGTCTTCTTCCTAGAGTCACTATGTACTTAGTATATGGTCCATGTATACTTCTTGCATTCCGTTACTTTTATACTTTTATACATACAGAGAACATTAATAGAAACATTACAATGACTAGACCTAGTAGTCCTCTAAGAGACACTAGCTTCTCATCAGTCAGTTCCTTGACCTCATAGAAAAGAATTACCTATGTCTACTTTTCAGATTTCTGCCACAGTGTTTTGTCTAGGCTCTCAAGACATGACCAGTACAACTACTTTCTCCATCAGAAGTGATGGATTTCTACTCCTAAGACAATGTCTTCTCATTACAGCATACTGCAGTGTTACATTTAAACAGTAATGGCTCTCACAGTTTCGTGTCTTCAACTCTTTGTCCACATCTAGAAAGTGGATGGAAGCTTTGGGAGGTGGGAGCAAGTTGGAATAGGTGGGTCACTGGCGAGTGTGACTTTGAAGTTTGTCCTGGGTCTCCAGGCTGTTCTTGCTCTCTGCTTCCTAAGCACAGAACATTAATAAGTTACAATGCCAAAGGTTTCAGCTATCCTGTTCCTCTGCCCAAGTACATGGGACCAATTAACCATGGATGGAAACCTTTAAACACACGAGAGTCAACTAAACCTTTCTTCCCTTAAAGTTACTTTCTTTGGCATTTATCAACAGTGACACGAAAGCCCGACTACTCAATACACTAAAATGGAAAGTTGGCGATAGGAAAGTAGGGGAGTCACTGTGAGTAATCCTGACCATGTCGCTTTTAGGTCTTTGGAACTGTCTCGTGGAGTGGAGGTAAACTGAAAGAATTTGGAGATGTGAGCAACCTAAGTTTTAGAATATTAGAAGCATAGCTAGCAGGAAGTTTTAGTAAGAGCACAAAATATCAGAATTCCAACTGAAATGTGAACAATAAATGCTGAGGTCATGAGGTCTCAGATAGAGTCAAGGATGCTGCTAGACACTGGACAAGAGACAATGCGTGTTATATTATGCAAAACCATTTATGTACATTCTGTTCATGTTCTGAAACTTTATGACAGTAGAAGTTAAAGAGGACAGATTCATTTAATTAATGATTCCCCCCTCCCTCCCTCCCTCCTTCCCTTTCTTCCTTCCTTCTTTTCTTTCCTATAGTCTCATTGATAAGTGTTTAGTTCATACTGGCTTTTTTATTTGTTTGGTTGGTTGGGTTCGGGTTTTTTCAAGACAGAGTTTTTCTGTGTCCTGGAATTTGTTCTATAGAAGAGGCTGACCTCAAGCTCAGAGATCCTCCTGCCTCTGCCTCCTGAGTGATGAAATTAAAGGTTTCATCACCCTGCAAATATGGGCTTCTTCTAGCCAGTTTTACAGTAAGAATCCAGAGGCAAGGGAGAATAGAAAGAGTTAAGAAACTCTTGGGCAGAAAAGAAATATGGTTGAAGCTGTGGAAAGGGAATGTATGGTTGCTAAAAAGATTAGTGCCACAACAAAGGGGACCAACGACTTTGCAAGAAGATAATAAAAATAATGTCTTGAGGACATTTGAGGACTTGGTCATACCCAGTTATCGTAGGTTGCCATGTATAAAATTGTAAACTCATTTTGAAACTCTTTCCCTTGAGATGAGAGAACCATGGGGATAGCTGGGTCACATAGGATTGCCTGGGGAAGTGCTTTCCGGGCTGGGTGGAGGCAACTATCTACTCAAAGACTGTCGGGAAGGCTTGGCTATCACTGAAGCTTGCAGAAGACCTTGCTGGGCTTGCAAGCATGTGGATGCAGGAGTCTGAAGGTGGAGTGATCATGGCTTCCCCCAGAGATTTGAAAGAAAGTCAGAGGAGGGCTGGCGGTGCGTGGCAGAGTTAGATTCCCTGCAACAAGCTGCTGGAAAGGACATGCGTGGTTCTGAAAAGGTGCAGCTTAAGCCACATCAGAGTACACAGAATGTTAAAGACGCCAGGTACTGGATATGTGACTGGAAAAGGTGCAGGCACCAAGTAAAACCAGATCAAGGGAGGCCGTGAGGACAGCATCCCACATAGGCCCATCGAAGCTCACAGTGATCTTAATGTTGGACATGTTTGTCCTATTGGCTTTTAGTTCTCTCTCTCTCTCTCTCTCTCTCTCTCTCTCTCTCTCTCTCTCTCCTCTCTCCCTCCCTCTCTTCCTTCCTTCCTTTCTTTCCTATAGTCTCACTAATAAGTTTTGGAATGGAAATATCTTTTTTGCTGTGTCATTGTTTCTTTAAAGTATGTAATTCGATTTTAATTTATAGGAGCTCAAAACTAAGAGTTATGAGAGACTCATAACATACTTTGAGTTAGTCTTTTGATCAACTGCTGGAACTGTTAACATTATAGAGACCTTTTAGATGAAGAAAATGCATTTTTATTATGAGAGACATATGAGCCTTTGGGGACTAGAGAAAAATGTCATGGTTTGAGTGTGACTTGTCTTCTGTAGACTCATGTTGTGATTGCTTAGTTCTTGGCTGTTGACGCTATTTTGGTATATTACAGAAAGTTGACAGGAAAGACTTGACCATTGGGGATATGACTTTGAAGGCGGTATCTGGGCCTCAGTCTGTTGCTCTCTCTCTTTTCTGTCGACTTGTAATCAGCTGCTTAGATTCTGCATAATAAGCGTTATTGACATCTGTAGAGTATTTCACCAAGCAGCAGAGCACTCTTTTAAGTGTGTTTTGGGATACTCTCTAAGAAAGGCCACACATTCTGGATCAGGCTATATTAGCGAAATTTAAAAAAAACAGAACTCATACAATATCTGCTCTCAAACCACTCTAGATGTTAGCTGGAAATTGATTGCAAGGAAAAAAAAACACAGAAAAACAGGCAAAAAGAGATGAAATAATATACTTCCAATCAACACAGCAGTTGAAACATTTTAAACAAACAAGCAAAACTACGGCCTATCAATGCGTTGTGAGGTTGTGAGGAAATCAGGGCTGAGATGGATGAAGCATTTAGTGTATATATTATAGAAAAAGTTTTTAATAGAAGGTTTTTAAAAATCAATCAATTAAGCTACTAAGTTAGGAAAGAAGTTAGATATAACACGAAGTCCAAAGTAAGACAGTAAATAGTCAATATTTCAAAACGTGAAGCCCATAGAGTTAAATAAAACACTAGCCAATTTTTTAAAAAATGGAGTCAATGGTTCTAACTATGCTAAGACAACAAATTTGATAACATCAGGAGTGAAAGTAGGGGTATTGCTTTAGACACTATATTAGCAAAATAATGAAGAAGTGCAATGAACAATAGTAAAATAAATTATTTGAAAGACAAATCTGCCTAGGCTCGCATTAGATGTAAAGATTGTAAGAATAGCATTATATCCATTAAAATTAATGAATCAGTGATTAATGACTATTCTGGCTTGTTTTATGTTATTTATACAGGCTAGAGTCATCTAAGGGGGGGGAACCTCAACTGAGAAAATGCCTCAATCAAGAAAGACTGTAGGCAAGCATTTTCTTAATTAATGATTCATGTTGGGAGGGCACAGACTATCATGGCCAATGCCTTCCCTTAGTCAGAGGTCCTTAGTGTTAGAAGAAATCAGCCTGAGCAAGCTGTAGGCAGAGCAAGCCAGTAAGCAGCATCCTCCATGGCCTCTGCATCAGCCCCTGCTTCCAGGTTCCCTCTCTGCTTGACTTCCTGTTCTGAACTTCCTCAGTGAAGGACTGTGTAAGTGTAAGCTGAAGTAAATATTTTCCTCCTCAAGCTTGTTTTGTTCATAGTATTTTTTCAAAGTAATAGAAACCCCAACCAAAGCAGTGAGATCCTAAGCTAGAAAACACCAGACCTGCCTGGGTTCTCCTGATAATTTCAGCTGAACATTAAAAGAAGAAATGATATCGCTTCTCTAGAATTTCTCTCAGAAGACAGGAAGAGAAGGAATACTTTCTGGTCTGTTCTTTGAATCCAACAGTACCCTAAGAGCCAGTCCACCAAAGGCTTTACAAAACACACACACACACACACACACACACTGAAAGCAATGTAATAATCCTCAAAACAATAGAATCCAGCAGCAAAAAAAGAAGTATACGTCAGAGTCAAGTGGTATTTGTCCCATGAAAGCATTTGAAAATGAAAGACAAAAAACAATAAAAATATCAGTGACTAATAATCACTATAAAGCAGTCTAACTTAGATGTAGTTTGAGTGGCAAGAGAGTAAGACAGCATAAAAAACAAGCAGGCAAAACAAAAAAACCCAAATCAAACCAACAATGAGACTACGTTAAAATGACCTATTTATCGTGACTTTAATACCAAGAGGTCAGTCATCTCCAGGAGACACTGGCTTTCCACAGCTGTCTCTCATTAGTTTAGAGATGGTGCCCAAGACCATTTTGAAGCCAGGTTGCTAAAGAACCACAACCACTCAACGAAATCAACCTTTCCTCTCAGTTTCTATCAGAGTTAGGTATAAGCAAACACTTGTATTAAAGATATAAAAATTCTCCCGCAGCCAGATATGGTGACTCACGCCTTTAATCCTAGCACTCAGGAGGCAGGGGCAGGTGGATCTCTACGAATCTAAGTTCAGCCTTGTAAGTTCTAGGCCAGACAGAGCTACATAGAGAGACTTTGTTTCTAAATAGAGAAATGTATCCATCTGAAGCAAAGCGTATAAATCTAAAACGGGATGGAGCAATTCTTGATACAGTTGGTACTCCTAGATCTCACCATCGGTCTAGCCTACTAATTATTACTATTACCCTCAAGCCGAGAGAAGACATAGATAAGATGTTTCTGTAAAGGTTTTGTAAGACAGAAGGTTTTGAACAGCTTTTCCTAGTTATCCACTTTAGCCAAAGCCCAAGAGAAGTAGCAACGGCTGCCCCAGGGCTGGAGAGAAGAGAGATTTCCCAAACAGAAAATAGCTATTGTTTGGGAACATCTCATTTACAGTGGAATTTTCTTTTGGGTATTGAAGTACTCCTCAATACATGTTAAGAAATCTCTTTTGGTGATGCATAATCAATAAGAATCCATAAAAAAGTTAATCATGAAGTTTAAGTATTGGAAGCTGTGATGGTTTGAGTAGGAACGCCCCCTATAGACACGTGTTTGAATGTTTGGCCCACAGGGAGTGGCATTATTAGGAGGTGTGGCCTCGTGGGAGGAAGTGTGTCGCTGTGGAGGCGAACTTTTGAGGTCTTTTGTGTTCAAGCTATGCCCAGTGTGGCACAGTCTCCTTCTGCTGCCTGTGAGTCAGGATGTTGAACTCTCAGCTCCCGCTCCAGCACGGGGTCTGCCTGCGTAGTGACGTCCATGTTCCCCACCATGATAGCAATGGACTAAGCCTCAGAAACTGTAAGTTAATCCCAATTAAAGGTTTTTCTTTATGAGGGTTGCCATGGTCATGGTGTCTCTTCGCAGCAGTAAAACCCTAAGACAGAAGCCTTTTGTTTTTAGAGACTATAGATGTGTCATCTCGTTCTGCTTTATTATCAGATGTGCATGGGCTACATCTCTCTTATAAAAAAGAATTCTGTGTTTGGAATCTGTAGGACAAGAGCCACCATGTGTGGGACACTGCAAGTGACAGCTTCTTTGGAAAGTGCCATATATATATATATATATATATATATATATATATATATATATATATATAAACCACACGCTAGGGTTGTAGGCTTAAGTAAAACACATTAGGTTTTGCTTATATCAATATATTGTGCAAAGTCACCTTTACTTAAAAGACTGGCTTTTTACTAGAGATTGAACTCATGACCCTGCATATTCCAGAATAAATTTCTACAAACTGAGTTATAACCCAATCTAAAGACTGACTTTTATAATGTGTTAGGCTTTATTCATATTTGAAAGCAGGTGCAAATACACTAATGTTTTGTTTTGTTTTGTTGTGCAATTCTTGGCAAAAACAACAACACAGAAATTGTTAGAAAATTTTTACTATTTCATGCATCCACTTTTATCATTAATATTAGTCAGATCTTTTTTCTAAGGCACAAATGAATCCTATTTTTAACAAGGGACTCTAATTTATGCACAAACACAGTACTGCCAATCAATATGAGCTTCTGATTTATGATTTATCATTCTCTCCAATTTATCAAAAAGGCAGATAAAAGTAAATGACTGTATAGTTATCTGGAGGTTAAACAAGTCATAGAAAAAAAAGTATGTCCATTTAGATATGGTGATCCATAATTTAATCACTACAAAATTACTTTTGATAAATGTGTGGAAATTATAAGAATGTGAGATTTTATAAATAGAATATATAAGAAAATATTCATGTCTCAAAACTAATACCAGTCATGCAAGGGAGACACACTTGACTAAATTAAAAATTGCAAAATAAAAACAAGCTACACCAAAAAATTCAGAAGATCGATGACAAAGTAAAAGTGTATATCCATCATACGTTTCAATATCTTTACCTTTAGGACAAAAGTGAACTTAATAAAAACTTGATTTTTTTCATGGTATACGATAGCCATCCTCAGAGAAAAAGAACTCCTGGGCCTAAGACTCGGATATCATCACAGGGGATGGGAAGGAAAGCCAGCTGCAAGAGTCAGAGGGAGTTCGCTGTGAAATCGTGTTTCCTAGAAACGCTAGAAGCCACACTTATGGCTGCCTGAACATGACTTGAACTAAGACAACATCAATAAACTTGGTAATGCGGGCAGGAGAAAGCAAGTAAGGCCTCAGCCCCACACAAAGAAATACAGGCAAATAAGGAGTGCTGAGGGTGGGAGAAATGGTCTTCTATTTCAAATGGCCAGCCTCGAAAGCATGCATGTAAGTAAAATACAGGCTATGTTGTATTTATATATTTAGAAACATATGGACACACATTCACTCATACATATATACGTTATGGATTTATAATAACCGTTATGAAAAGAGAGGCCATGAATTTGAAAGAGCTCACAGGGGCAGTGTATATGGGAGGGTTTGGAGGAAGGAAAGGGATAGATATGTTACAATCTCATTTATACTCTCTTATGAAGGCAAGAGTTAAAGAGCCGAACAAGTAAGTCATGGTAGATGGTATGTAAATACATATATGCACACATAAAACCGGATGTCACTACTCTCAAGTACAAACCAATCACAAGACGATACTCTCTACTTAGATCAGATTGGCAGGAGCAATAATATTCCGGCCAGCATCTCTAGGGCTATGGGAAACAGACCTTCTCATTGGCTGCTTATGGTTCCTTAGGTTGATTAAGGTAAGGGTAGAATAAACGAAACAAAAGTAAGGCAGGCATCCCCTCAAACGATCATAATCCTCGAGACAGCAATTCTAATTCTAGGGACTGTTCTTAGAGTCAGCTTTACAGGGCTGGGGAGACAGCTCAGTGGGGTTTGTGTCCTGGCAGACGTGATGGAACTGATGCGTACTGTGGGCATTGCCATCTCTACGGAGATGGGCTTCAGCTGTGGAAAGGTAACTGCGCATGAGCCACGGCAGAAGCCAGTTACTGAGCCAGCGAGCTTCCTCCAAGGTTCCTGCTTTCAGGCTTTCAGGCTCCTTGATGCAGTGACTTCTGTCAACAAAGGATAGAAGTGGAGGTGGAAGCCAAGTAATACCTTCCCCCCCTAGATGATCTCGCTTAGGGAATTTGTGACAATAACAGTGATGAAATTAATTCACAATTGGACTAGTTATTTGGGGGGAAGAAAGGTTACTGATTCCTTCTACTAAACTAATGATCCAATACTTTAATTTTAATTATTTTATGTGTGTGTGTGTGTGTGTGTGTGTGTGTGTGTGTGTGGTGTGAGGGCTGATTCATACATGTTAGGGCACACATGTTGGGTCAGAGTACAACTTTGGAGAGTCTGTTTTCTGGCTGTCTCCTACTTCAGTAGTTTATACTTAAAAATTCAAGTACTTATTTTGATTGGAAAAAAAATGCTTTAAAGCAACATATCCTAAGTCCGGAAGCAATAAAAGAAAAGATTAATCAAGTGAATATGGATGAGTTTAAGACATTTAATGTGGAGAAATGGATAAAAACATTTGTATCCTATCAGTAGAATGATGGTGATATTTGTTGGAGAAACAGGACAGTTCAAACACAAAGTCGAGATTTTTTTTTTAAAGCATCGAATTAGCGATTTAAAAATATGGGAGTCAGTTTTCAATTTTGTTCATAAGTAAAGCACTAGAAAACATTGAACAAAAAATTTCAGCTACTCTCTGGGCAGTGGTGGATACGCCTTTAATCCCAGCACTCGGGAGGCAGAGGCAGATGGACCTCTGAGGCCAGCCCCTGCCTACACAGAGAGCTCCAGGACAGCAGCCATAGCTACACAGAGAAACCTTGTCTTGGAAAAATAAATAAAAATAATTTCCTACAAGACTGGCAAAAATCTTTAGATTTTGGAAGAAAATATGATGTGCGTATGTGAACAATCTGATAAAAAGTCAAGAGGGTGGAGAATAAATTAAAATTGTCTTGAACAGCAGTTTTGTTGAAACTATTAAATTTATTAGCTTGATAATGCAGCTTGGATTAAGGCTTTGTTTTTGTTTTTGTTTTATCTCTGTGCTTAGCCTATTATCCACATTACCACTCTGAGGAGGAGATATGGAGGGAGATGGTATATTAGAACAGTGATCTCAAAAGGAACGAAATCGAACTGTCAATCTAATCACATGAGAGAATTCTACGAGGAATTAAAAAGTCGAGGCCAGGTGTGCAGAATCTCAGTCTTTGGAAGCTGAGGCAGGGGAATTGGGTGTCCTGGTCTGTACTGCACAGTGAAAACCCATCTTAAAAATAAGTAGGTAACTAGGTAGATAGGGAAATAAATTGTCTCTAATAGATTTTACATAAACACATGCTCACCACATGTATACTTAAGTGAAAGCAACCAGTTTAAAACTATTTGTGTAATATAATCCCCATTTAGGTCTTGAAAAATACGTTTATTTCTGTGTACAAAGAAACTTTCTAAAAGAATATGCAAGGAATTTCCTTTGGCCCCTTCCTTCTCCTCATCTTCCTCCTCTTTCTTTTTTTAAACTTTGCCATAGACATTAAACCTAGGGTTTCAAAAATGCTAAACGCACATGTAACCACCTAGTTGTATGCTCTGCCCCACACTCGTGGTTTTTCTCTGGAGTAGGACTGAGTTGAAATTGAAGGTGGAGACACCGTTTCAAGATTCTGCTTTGAATCTGTTTCACTGCATGTCATTAAAACAGCTACCTGGCATGGTTTTTAAAAGTCTAATGAAGTATGCAGCGTCTCTTGGTGCAATAGAGTTAACTTGTCTCCTTTATCCGTGTGCCAACTATTTGAAATATTTCAAGACATGTTTTGTTCAAGGTGCAAATTTCCAGTTTTCTCATCTTCACTCTCCCATTAACAAGTTCTGCTTGAACGAAGTGTCCACAGCTCAGTCAAAGAAACAGTCCGGGTCTGAATTTATTTCTTTAAATTTTATGAGGAACAGGGCTTTCTTATAAAATGATCTGCCCTCAGAAAGCTAACAGGAGCAGTCTTCATCAAAGATACGTGGTGTAGGAAGACTTGGGGAATTATAGACACATAGGCACAGAGGAGAGCAAGGATCGAGGGGTCTGGCGTATCAATATCCTGTTACCACCAAAGAAAAGTTGGGGTATCAAAATTATTAAAATATCAAACATGAAATGAAAAAAAAATTCAAAACACATCTGTTCACTTGAAAATAGTTTTACTTGGAAACTATAGAATAATTTGAAAATTATAATAAATCTCGAACATACCAACTGGAAGCTTAAGCAATGACCCTAGAGTCCGGCTGCCATGTGGCTGACCTCGCTCTTTGTTTCAGTGCCTCTTTTGCTTCCTCTCCTGTCACTATTCAGACTTGGTTTATATTTTCATTCATGCGTGGGAATGCATGCCACGTGCGTGGTGCTACGCAAAGAGGCCAGAAGAGGTATCGGATCCTCTGCAGATGGATGGGGTGCGGGATGGCTCTGAGCTGCTAATATGCTTGCTGGGAACCAAACTTGGGTCCTCTGGGGAAGGAAGAAACACTGAGCCAGTTCTTGGCACACACCGATGCCCCATATTGTTTTCATGCAAAGCTTAACCACAGTACGGTTATGTCTGAAAAGAATTCCGTATATCTCAATAAAAGACAAGGAGGAAAAAAAAATATTGCACACTTGAAAACATTTAGGACAATACAATTGGCGTTTAGGAAAATTTGTTGATGTTTTCCAGACACTAAACATTAAAAGAAAATTAAGTTGACTCTCGGAGAGAAGAACCCAAACCAGGGTAAACAAAATGTTGATCATGAAGATACAACTCTATAGAAATAAGACATTAGGAAATGTATGATAAGGGGCTAACTGGAAAACATTTATATCCAATATAAATATATCAAATGTTATATCCAATATAAGTATATGAAATGTAATATGTCCAGCATAAACACATCCAATATGAATATAAAAACATTTATATCCAATCGACACGTTTTCAATGAGTAAGGGTTACAGACTTGGATGACTGGGAGTCACTGGGTTCCACATCATGCTGCTGAGTATGTAGGTCCCGTATGGACTGTGACAATTTGGTAAAACAGGAAGAGCTATGGGATTTTGAGCAAATAGGGGATACAATGTCATTTTCATTTTAAAAGGGTCACTGCGATTGCTGCCATATTGAAATTGGCTGTCGGGGCTGGGAAATGTAGCTCAATTGGTCAGATTCTTGCCTAGAGTGCTCTGGGTTTGACCTCCAGCACTATGTAAACCAGGCAAGGCAACACACGCTTTTAATTTCAGCACTCAGGAGAGGGAAACATGAGGAAGCAGAAAGACCAGAAGTTCAAGGTCATGTTCAACTACACAGAGTGAATTCGAGACCAGTCCGGAGTACACGGGATCCCCTTAAAAACAAATAAACGGAAACAAAACCCTCAAAAGGTTCCTTCAAATTCTTCCCAAGGAATGATGCGGATACTAGAAATACCATCTCGTGTGTTAGTTAATACAGATATGTCTCTGGAAAAAAAGAATTTGTTGGGAGATAATGAAGTAAAGAAGTGCTCAATATCCCACAGCAGGATGAAAGTCAGTCTACCTACCAAAGAAAGACACAAAGTAGAGAGAAGGCCATCCGCGTACTCATTACCAATCCAGAGAGAGTTCAACAAGCCAGGGTTTCTCCATGTATTTGTGTTAGACTGAATTATCTCCATACCGGTCTTAAGTCTCCATTTAACTGGAGACGTTCTTTCTAAAGCAGAGTTAGAGTTTGGAAAGTTGCCAATCATTTGGACAGTAAAAGAGACCTTTCGAGTGGTCCCCAGTACGTGGGCTATCTGGGGAGCAGTAGGCCAGGCTGGAACGTTGCCAGGGAAGCTCCAACAATCGTCCCGCACGCACCTGCAGCTGGTGAGTTCCATCACTCCACTTAACCACATTCTTCTGCGCAATCCTTTCTGGGAAGGTCAGTTTCCCTTTCAGATGCCGTGAACCCGTTTGTACGTGAAGTGTAACGTGGCCACAAGTTTACTCATGACCCAGGCAACTTTTCCGAGTCACGTGAGGTACAGCGAGAGAGGATTCAGATGTGATATAAACAGTGATTTGTTAAAACAAATTTGAAAATAATAACGTTGCTACATGCAGAATCAAGCATAAATATAACCAGATGTAGGGAAACCAGTCAGTATTTGGAGGACAATAGAGTTCTGCAATGCTGAGAAGCAGGGAAACCACATTCTCGGGGAATAAACATTACTACAGGAAATTCTTCTCCAAATCCCAAGTTTATAGAAATGTATCTATTCCACAGAAACTCATAAAAATAAGTGAGCAATTCTCAGCAAATGTGGCTTAATCCTTGTGCTTTAGTGGAAAAGAAATAACTCTTTTTAGCAATTATTACTGAAAGAAAACGTCACTGCTTGGAATAGAGAAGAAAAGGAGATCATGAAATTTCCTTCCTTCCTTCTTCCCTCCCTCCCTCCCTCCCTCCTTCCCTCCCTCCCCTTCTGTTTGTGCCCCCCTACCCATTCAGACCAGATTTCACAAAGTGACCTGAACCTTGTAATCCTCCAGCTAAGCTTCTTCAGCACTGGGGATCACAGGCGTGTGCCTCTATGCCCGCTTCAACGTTGGAATCTAGGTGGTTTTCTTCTTCAGTGTATTAAGGACTTAGTATTTCTAATAACTCATTTGGAAAGGTAAGCTAATTTTAAAAAAAATTAACTCCAAATGCCAAGAGTTCCTCTTGTTGTATGAAGTTCTGAAACAACAGGAGGATTGAAAAAAAAATAATAAGATCAAATATAGAGCAACCGTCATTTAACAGATAAAGTCAATTTTACGTTACCAAAGACGGATGAACTAAGCGCTTTAAATTCTTTTACAAGAAAGGCCTTTGAACAGTGTGTGTACAGCTGCTACTGCTCTATACAAAATTCCCTTCTTCAGTGAAAGAAAACTTTATTATCCTGGAGAGGGTAGATTTTTTTTTTTCTTCTCTAATAAGCTTCTTATTTCTTTCTTACAATGCGCATCAACATGGTCCTTTATGCGAGCTAATACACGCAGAGCGTTATAAAAAGCAGATGTGACGGCTTTAAATTCAAATCATATTGTGAGGAGAGGCATCCTTGGACACTGCTTTTACTTCTTTATCCTCCCCCCCCTCCTTTTCTCCTTTCGCTTCCTTTATTATTCACAGACCTGTTTTTCATAGATGTTTCTTTCTTTTGGAATACTGTCATGTTCCAATGTTAAACTCCTTAGTCTTTTTAATGGAAATGTTGGTTTTTCGGTGGTTATGAAGGACGCTGCTCTTGACGTTTCTGAGTCTCTGCTTCCTCCCTCTTCCTCCCGTGAAGTCTTTCTTCTCTCATTGTGCATAGTTTTTCTTCAAATGCCATTTTATGGCTTGCTTTCCCAGCCGGAGTGCCAGTGTTATAATACCTGTTACTTATATGATGCTTTATGGCTTTATAAAGCACTTTGATTCCTTTGGTTTATTTACTACATTTTGTTTCTCTTCAGTATATCTGTCAAAACTTCTTTCCCTATGAAAATCAGCAGTGAAGGAGACATATATTGTTACCAGGAATGGTTTTCTTCTAACTATTTTCACAACCATATTAATCCTGAAGTCTGAACCCCTTCTGAAACATATTAATACGGCAGTAGCAAGCTGCAGAGGATGGACTCGCGCTAGACCGATTTTTGCTGCAATTGTATCAAATAATGGCATGTTTTTGATTTGTATTTCCCACAGAGTAGTTGGTAAGGATTATTACCAGTCACCATCCTAAGATGCTAGCTACTTTAAAAGCATTTCTGGCTGCACATATGTGATACCCACATTCCAGACCTATTTTAAACTGGGTACTAAAATGATGATTTAGCATCAACCATTGTCATACCCTCATGATCATTGCTTTCTTAGTCAGTGAAGACCTTTGTTGTCAGGGAAACACAATTTCTGTAAAATTTCCTTGTAATGTAATTTACTATCCGTCTAACTTTTATTGAGCTGTACATAGTAATATCTGAGGCTTGAGATAATGCAGAGGGCTTTTTTTTTTTTAAATCTGTATTTATTTGTGTATTTAGTGTGCTTGTGTTGGTATGTGGACCTGTGCTTGAAAGTCTGAACCACACTGAAATTTGAGGATGATATTTTCTTTTCTTTTTTTTTTTTTTTTTTTTATTAACTTGAGTATTTCTTATTTACATTTCGATTGTTATTCCCTTTCCTGGTTTCAGGCCAACATCCCCCCTAACCCCTCCCCTCCCCTTCTATATGGGTGTTCCCCTCCCCATCCTCCTCCCCATTACCGCCCTCCCCCAACAATCATGTTCACTGGGGGTTCAGCCTTGGCAGGACCAAGGGCTTCCCCTTCCACTGGTGCTCTTACTAGGATATTCATTGCTACCTATGCGGTTGGAGCCCAGCATCAGTCCATGTATAGTCTTTGGGTAGTGGCTTAGTCCCTGGAAGCTCTGGTTGGTTGGCATTGTTGTTCATATGGGGTCTCGAGCTCCTTCAAGCTCTTCCAGTTCTTTCTCTGATTCCTTCAACTGGGGTCCTGTTCTCAGTTCAGTGGATTGCTGCCAGCATTCGCCTCTGTATTTGCTGTATTCTGGCTGTGTCTCTCAGGAGAGATCTACAGAGGATGATATTTTCATAACTTAATATGATGAAATCCTTCTTTAGACATTGGAGAGATTCTCAGTAAGGTGACCTTTAAAAACTATTTTTTTCTAGACATTTTCTTTTGTTTTCCTTTTTAATAATTTTCTGAGGTAGATGCCACATTTGTTGAAAATTACCACCAATTTAATTAGCTTCAAATGTCTATTATCACACAGTTTCTGAGAGTCAGGAACCTGGAGACATCTTGTTAGGGCTTAGGGTCTCTGAAGAGGTTACGGTCAAGAGTCCATAAGGAAGGGTTATAGTTATGTCTAGATTTGATTGAGATAGTTCTGCTCACAAGTCCGGGGCTACAGTTAGTTACTAAAGCGCTACATTTCCTCATTGTCTGTTGTATGCCCAGAGATATTTGCCATGTGTGCCTCACATTGACTGACTTGGCAACACTGATGCCTGTGTGGGGTGGGGGACACATGGAGAAAGAAAGGGTGAAGGGAGAGGAAAGACGGAAAAGGTAGAGGGGAGAGAGGGAAGAAGGAAGAGAGGGAGGGAGAGAGAGAGTAAGATGAGTGTGGGGGGAGGATGAGGAGGAAGATGAGGAGGAAGAAACAGAAAAAAAGAAATCCAAAGCAGAAGCTTGCCTTTTAATGACCTATTCCCAAAGTGACAAGCCATTACTCCCGTGGTATGTCATTCTTTGACTAGACCACCATGGTACAATGTGGGAGGGGACCAAATAAGGACATGGCCATCAAAAGGAAAAAACCCCTAAGGGCCACCTGAGTGTCTGGTTATCATGAAAGGCCACCAGGCTTTGTAAGGATAAGTGAACTAAAAACCCGAGAAGCAACTGGTTGCCGTCTCTCATGCATGTCATTCAGTGGTTTGAATTTGGCAGTAAATTTCCCATTAGCCAGAAGGTAACGTTCTCCAAAATGTGTTTTCTATAATTACTGACTCCAACATAGTAATAACAAACTAAAGCAAAGCTAATTGTTACTAAATTCCCTATTCCTCAATTCGTATTTTTATTCTCTATGTAACTATGTATGTATGTATGTATGTATGTATGTACGTATGTATGTATGTATGTATGTATGTATGTATGTATGTATGTAATCTATCTATCTATCTATCTATCTATCTATCTATCTATCTATCACTTTTCTTTTAGACAGGACCTCACTATGTAGCTCTTGCTGGCCTGGAATTCATTATGAAGACCAGGCTGGCTTAGAACTCACAGAGAGGAGTTGGGGATTTAGCTCAGTGGTAGAGGGCTTGCCTAGCAAGCACAAGGCCCTGGTTTGGTCCCCAGCTCGAAAAAAAAAAAAAAAAAAAAAAAAGGAAAAGGAAAAGAGCTCACAGAGATCTACCAGACTTTGCTTCCCAAGTGCTGAGATTAAAGACACGCATCACTATGCTTAACCCAAATCTAGATTTTGAAGAAAAGAAAATACAGTCCATCATGTGTGAACAGTTCCCATCAGTCATACATCTAGAGTTTGCTACACTGTCTACATGGGCTTTTCGAGGCATGGTCTTATTCTGTATTCCAGAGTAACATGGGATTCATGGTCTCCGTGCCTCGGCCTCCTGAGTGATTTCTGCATGATGCTTTTCCTTAGTGTTGTTATACGCACCAAACCATGATTTATAAGCCGTGAGTGGTGAGTGCAGAGACCTTTTCTATTGTAAGAATGGAGACTGAGAATGTTAGGTGAGAGCAATGTGAATGGTGTTTTACAATGAGCTCCAGTATGTTAACATTGTAAATTACAAAGCGTAAGTGGAGACACGTAGGGTGTTAGGAGAACATTGCGAATCATTTACTGAAGCTACTCTTTAAAGGTCGTACAATTGAGAACTTAGAGTAATCAAATCGTGTCCTTTTGTTGTTTCTGTCTTTCTGTTTGCTTGTGTGATGGTCTTGGCCCAGGAAGTGGCACTATTAGAGGTGTGGCCCTGTTGGAGTAGGTGTGTCACTGTGGGCATGGGCTTTAAGACCCTCATCCTAGCTGCCTGGAAGTCAGTATTTTCCTAGCAGCCTCCAGATGAAGATGTAGAACTCTCAGCTCCTCCTGTACTATGCTTGCCTGGATGCTGCCATGTTCCCACCTTGATGATGCTGGACTGAACCTCTGAACCTCTGAACCTGTAAGCCAGCTCCAGTTAAATGTTGTCCTTTTAAGAGTTGCCTTGGTCATGGTGTCTGTTCACAGCAGTAAAACCCTAACTAAGACAGCTTGCTTGTTTATTTTGAGCTAATGATTTCTCTGTGTAGCCCTGGCTGTCCTGGATCTCCTCCATAGACCAGGCTGGCCTTGAACTCAGAGATCCACATGCATTTGGCTCCTGAGGGCTAGGATTAAAGATGTGAACCACCACTGCCCAGCTTTCTATACTGTTTCTTTGAAACAAACTTACTTCCGTTGACTGGCCTGGGAATTGCTATATAGAACAGATTGGCCTCAGACTTGTACCAATCTTCCTTCCTCTGCCTTTCTAGTGCTGGGATCACAGGAGCATGCTTCCATACTCTGCTCTTCTTTTCTTCCACGAGACTCTGTATTCTCCTCATTGTATTTTCTGATAATGAGCGAGTATTTAAAACTCTGTAGTACAGCACCCATTGCTTTTTGGAACTGGAATTTTGCTACTCTCAACAGCTTCTACTCCTCAGATCCTGTGGTCCACACTTGAGGATTCCTAACCCTGAAAGTGTTTCCCTGTAAATGTAGTCCTTGCTTTCTAACATGCGTTCCTTTATCAGACGGATGCAGAGTATACGTGCCATTCTGAGCACAGGGCTTGATGGCAGGAGGTGAGATAAGACTTTAACTACATGGAATCTTTCTGTGGAAGATATTCTTGAAGAACTAATAGCAGAAATTTGTGTTAAAGTGTTAAAAATTGTACAGGGGATGAAGACAGAATGTCACAATGTTGTGCACAAGGGGACATCTGATCTTATGTGTAGGCAGACAATGAAGTTACCAACATCTTCTAAGAATGAGGTTTTAGTCGCCTGTGGTCTGCATGAATCCTGGCCTAAGAGTAGATACACAGCTATTCCTAAGATTATTTTTATATGAAATTAATTTAGATAGCAGTTTCTATAGCCAAGTCCAAAGTTAACAATATTTATATTACTACCTTCGAACATGACTGTAGGTGTCATAAACTTTGACAAACTGCTTTCCCCAACTAAGTAAACATAAAGGATAACTTGAGCATGGAATTAAATATAACCTTATATGCATTTTTACGGTTTGTGTCTTAGTCTCTTTTCCCGTTGCTATGATAAGATACCCTGACAAAAGCAAATTTAAGGGAACAAAAGGTTTATTGGTGTTTACAGTGCAAGTTGCAGGCCATCACGTTGAGGAAGTCAAGGTAGGAAGAGCTTGGACCAGTCCCATCCCATCACCTCCACAGCAGAACCTGAGCAATGACTCCTTCCTAGAGCTCAGCTCACTCTCTCTGTTTATACATCTAGGGTAGCCTGAAGAGGAAATAGTCCCTCTCACAGTGAGGATGGTTCTTTCACTATCAATGAACATACCTGAGGTAGTGTTCCTCAGGCGTGTCCAGAGGTCGTCCGTCCTCCCAGGTCAATGTAGATCCTGTCATGTTGACACTTAACACTGACCATTATACTACACAATATATGTTTAATAAAACTTTCTTTATGTGATGTGGTGTCCTTCAGAGTCATGAAAAATGAGTCTTCCGATAATAGAGGTTTGAACGGATTCTCCACTTTAACGTACTGTCTGGGTGAAGAACTCATGTCTGATTCCCGTTGAGACTCAGTCTACTCACGTGTAAAAAGAGGGCAGTGGTACACACTCAGAGGACAATGGAGATGAGGTATCGCTCAACATCTGGCAATATTATTCCCAACACACGGTGGCTATGGGCAGCAGCCTCGTTTCCATTATTTACTAGGCTCGAAGCTGAGTTCGAGCTATAGTACTCATCCTCTAATCCAATGGTGTAAACGCTCTTAGGGTTTCAATGTCCTCATATAAAGGTCTAGAAGTACATTCGTAACGATCATTATTCAAGACTGCCTGACTACTGTGTGCACTTTAGAGAATGTTGTAATATATTCTAATTCAATAATTAGAGGTATTGAAGAACCACGGGTTGTGCATAAAAGAGCAGGAAATGACTAAATAGCCTTGATTTGGGTAACTTGTATTTATGGTTATGCTACTATATGTAATTAGAAACTACTTAGTGGAACCTGGAGTGGTGGGAATGGATAAGGAGAGAGAGAGAATGGAAGCTTAGGAGACACTCATTGTCAGTCCTGCTAAAGAGCTTGGCTTTCATCTTCTGGTAAAAGACAATGAAAGTTTTAAGCAGGGGTGTGGCCTGCATGTTTCAGTGGCTGCTTCTTCGGGGAACAGGTGGAAGATGACCTTAATGAAGCAGTCAGGCCAGTAAAGGATGACTTAATAGGCCAGTGAAAACCCCGAGACTGGCCTAGGTGGAGATTGCAGTGCAATAGAATGGTCAAGCTGAGAAATGGTGATGGCCAGGATCACGCAGGCTGAAACGAATCTTCAGGGGATAAAACTGAATCGCATGGAGGGAAGGCATTGTCTGGGAATACAGATAACCCGGAAGAAGTGTCAGCATTAAGAGAAAGTGAAGGGGGTGGGGGAAGTCTGGCAAAAAAAAAAAAAAAAAAAGTCAAGTATTAAATGAAATAGAGTTGGTGACTAAGTGGATGGATAAGCAAGTAGAGGTACTTAAGAATTACCCTTCAAAAAAGAAAAATAGAATATACTATAGCATTCTTTTTTCTTATTGAGGCAAGGTCTCTTTACGTAGTCCTGCCTGGCCTGGAACTCATATGTAGACCAGGCTGGCCTCAAACTCAAGAGATCCACCTATGTCTGTATCCAAATTGCTACGATTAAAGGGATATATTACAATACCTGCCTAAAAGTGATGTTTTGAGCAGCAGAATAGAGAAGAAATGTATTTGAGAGTAGATTTTACTTCCTGTTTCCAACGTGTACACTTTCAAGTGCTTGTGGGAAAGCTAGGTAGTTATAGCTGATAAACAGTGATGATGTGTATCTGTCCTGCAGATATAAGTCTGTGACATATATACATATGTGACAGCTGACTTCAGTGATGGAGAAGATCACGTGAGACCTGTGGGTTCAGAGAAGGATGAGATGGCAGTGTGATCCCTGCCCCTTTCTTGGAGCTCCATCTGTAGCAACAGCTGGTCTTGAAGTCAAATCAATCACCCTTTTCCCTAAACCTTCTGAATCCCTGGGTTAGAACAGGATCCACTAGCCCTGGCCCATGGGCATCAAATCTGTTTATTAGGAACCGTCTTCTCAATAGGGCTTGTGTTTATTCCACGCCAGGTTTCTCAGTCGAGCATTTTATCTCTTAGCCCCTTCTGACGACTCTCTTGACTCTTCATTTCTTTCTCAGGCACCACCAAAAATTCCCAATTCTGACAAACAGCTACCATGTAATCAACTGATTTGGAGATTAGAAGCTTACTGTGTACCTCACTGCTGATGATGTCACCTGGAGGGAAAGGAAACTCATCTCAGATGATGCCCGTGTCCTTACCAAGACTGCCCCCATCTCCTCCACACACACTGCATCTTCTTCCCTTGGGTCATCGCTCAAGCTCTCTGCACTCACTGGACTATTCCTCTTTCCCCTGTTTGCACAGTACGCTGCTGCCCAGTCTTGAAGTACCACTCACATGCCATTCTGTGTTCTTGAATTTTCCCTAACTCCTCAATTCTCACTTCATTCGGAACTCAGCTGTGTGTGTACGGAGGGAGGTATGTGTGTTGGGCCTGTCACACAGCTGCAGACATTTTTGCATTTGCTCACAAACAATTTGGATATGGCAGATATGATGAATTCAGCAAAACTCTTCAGATGACTGTAGATGGAAAAAGTCACTAGTTTAGATATTTGACGGCAGTGAGGAGAGAAATTTAAACCCATGTCCAGTTATTAGACTCCCATGCAGAAATGTCAATCAAAGAACCAAGAATTAGGTCTCACGGTGGTCAAAGGAGAGAAGTAGGTAGATAAGAGTGAACAGAAGCATCTTTATTATTGAGCGAAACTGTCTTAGTTAGGGACTTATTGCTGTGAAGAGACCATGACCAAGGCAAGTCTTATAAAGGACATTTAACTGGGGCTGACTTACAGGTTCAGAGGTTCAGTCCATTATCATCAAGGCAGGAGCGTGGCAGCATGGCGGCATCTAGGCAGACATGGTGCAGGAGTATCTGAGCTCTACATCTTCACTCGAAGGAAGCCAGGAACAGACTGATCATCCTCAGACAGCTAGGAGGAGGGTCTCCAAGCCACCCCCACAGTGACACACTTCCTCCAACAAGACCACATCTTCTAATAGTGCCACTCCCTGGGCCAAGCATATGCAAACCATCACATGAACCAAGTGAAATTAATTTATGTGAGCCTATGGATATGCTTTACTTCATATCCACAGTTATATTATTTGTGATCCTGAAGATATACCTACATGGATTTCAAATGTAATTGAGAATAAAATGGTGATGCATTCCATTGTATTGTTAATCATTTCCTGAAATTGATATTCCTTACAAAAGCACCAGAAACTGATCATTTTAATATGTTTCATAGAAAAATATTCCCTTACCGATAACCTTATAAGTATTGAATAGACCTTACCATGTACACACACAAATAATTTTATAAAAAATGAACAAAAAAATCAAAAAAACATAAACTGCCTTTGCAGAGTAACTTTCTTTACTTCCCATGGTACATACCAGGCAGCGTCCTGTCACTGAACTAGAGCCCAGGGTCTCAATCATGCACATTTATTAAAGGAAAATTAGAAACTCTAAATGTGTCTAAAGGTGATAAGAAACATATCTAAAGAATGTAGTTCAGTGACAGGACACTGTCTAGTATATATGAAGTTCTGGGTACTTAAAAAAATTAAGATAATAAGAAAAGACACTAGACTATACCATCTAGAGTGATTATTTCTAATAGATCTTAGAATTTCCTTTACATTGAAATCTTTGTGTATTACTGTTAAATGGTGAGACTTAGTATATGTCAAGTTTTGTGTTTTCTGTTAGAGAGTAAGTATTGTTGTATCAGGAAATGTTCTTCAGCAACATTAACTCTCATGGCTGTGCCATCTTTATTTTTTTATTGGTTATTTTGTTTATTCACATTTCAAATGTTATCCCCCTTCCAGTACCCTCCGACCCCAGCAAAATTCCCCACTCCTCCCCCTTCCCCTGCCTCCACAAGGGTGCTCCACCCACTTACCCACCCACCCACCAATCCACTCCTGCCCCACTACCCTGCCCTGGAGCATCAAGCCTTCATAGGACCCAGGACTTCCCCTCCCATTGATGCCTGACAATGCCAACCTCCACCATGGGTCCTTCCATGTGTACTCTTTGGTTGGTGGTTTAGTCCCTGGGAGCTCTTGGGGGGGGGGGTCTGGTTGGTTGATATGGTTGTTCCTCCCATGGGGTTGTAAACCCGGTCAGCTCCTTCAGTCCTTCCCCCAACTCCTCTACTGGGGTTGCTGTGCTCAGACTGCTGGCTGGCTGCAAGCCTCCACATCTACACTGGCAAGGCTCTGACAGAGCCTCTCAGGAGACATCTACATCAGGTTCCTGTCAGCAAGCACTTCTTCGCATCAGCAAGTGGCTGGGTTTGGTGGCTAAACATGGGCCCCTGATCCCTCACTCAGTCTCTGGTCCACTCTTTGTCCCTTTAGACAGGAACAATTCTGGGTTAAAAGTCTGTGAAGGGTGGGTGACCCCATCCCGGTTCTACGGATATGGTCTCTCTAGGTTCTCTCTCCCCTCTGTTGGGTATTTCAGCTAATGTCATCCCTCTTGGGTCCTGGGAGCCGCTTGCTTTTCTGACATCTTTCATTGACTTTTCATCACACTGTCCATCACAACACGCCTAATCCTTGCCTCATTCTGAGCATTTGACTTCTTTCTATTTGTTCCTTATTGAGATTGCTTCCTGTCTTTGTTCCCTCGCTGCCTGTGCTCTTTGGAGTCACTCTAGGGCTCTGCTTAGAACATTCCAAAGAAACTCTTAGCCATCACGACCTACTAATAATGAAAATCAGAGGACTCTCTGCAACTCCAGGTAAATGGCAGCCTTAGGATTAAGGGCATTTGGGTGCAAATGCTGTCCTTGCCGTTTATTAGCAAGATTTCAGTTCTCTATAATTTTTTTCTTTTTAACCTCTGAAATGAGACTTTTGTTTATAGGTGTGACACACACATAGGATTGCTGAAGGATCAGGTGAGCCATGCATCTAAAAAGCTTCAAAGAATACCAGTCATGAGTAGACTCTGGCTATTGTCGGGTAGTAGCATTAGAGATAGAACCAGGATCTTTGCCTATGGTCTGCATACGTTACTTTTAAAAAACTTTTTTTTTTTTTTTTGGTGTATGTGTAGGGATGCACATTTCTGTTTGTGCTTTTTATACATTGTTGTGTGTGCATGTGCACCTGTGCATATGCATGTTCGTGTGGAGGTCAAGGGTCATTGTGACCTTGCCTTTGTTTTGCTTTCCACCTTATCTATTAATTTATAAATTTAGTTATACATTTGTTTTCGAGACAAGGCCTCCTGCTGAACCCAAAGGTCATCTACTCAGCTAATCAGAGTGGCCAATGAGCTTTAGGGATTAGCTTGTCGTCCCCTCTCCTGTCCTCCCCCCCCCCGCCGGTTTTCTCCCCCAGGACTGGGGTTAAGAGTACACCGCAGTCCTGGGGTTTTTATGGAAGTAGGTGCTGAGGATCTGAACTCAGGTCCTCAAACTTTTGCAGCGGTTTCTTTACCAGGTAAGCCCTCTCCAACGTTCTTATTTTTAAAAAAATCCCTTGACCAATTAATTCTTTTAGAATTTCTCTCTTTTCTTGCTTTCTGGAATAGTCTTCTCTACGTCCTCTCATCCCTGTTTCTTGTTGCTTTTTGGGTGCTTCCTCTTACTCTTCTCTGTGTTCTTTTCTTTCTGTAGTGATCGCTTAGCTTCGTCTTCCTGGCTGTCCATATTTGCCTGAGTCTGTCCTGATCTTTCTCTCAGCTGACCTTCTTCCAACCCCTATATGAGGTCATCCTCTGCTCGCCCCCTGAATGTTGGAATTCATCTGTGGAGGTGGCTTCCTCTTTTCTGCTCACTCTGGGCATTAGGACGTTAACTTCCAACAGTCAAGCCATAAATACTTATTTCTGATTCAAACCTCTTCTCTTCAATTTAGACTTCTTATTTCACATCGATCTATGTGTTCCCACCAACCATTTATTATCTTCTCTGTTTTCAAAGATATCTAAATTCCTACATGCTCAAAACCAGTATCTTGATATTTTTCTCAATCCTGTTCTTTCCTGTGATTTTAAACCGGTTCTTTTTCATTGTTATCCATTCTGCTACCAAAATATTGATTTTCTGTCCCTAATATTGCTTGAATCCATATAACTCTTCATCACCTGGTTTTCTAGTTTAAACTACCAACATAAATCTCACTCCGAAGTTTAGTAACCCACTTATTTTGTTCATTCACACAGCAACTTTCCTACATCACTGATCCATTATGCGTTTAAAAAGTACTTTTTTATTTATTTAGTGTAATTGTGTGCATCTGCATGAATTGTTGTGATCTGCATAGGCACAGAAGGCATAGGCATAGGAGGACAGAAGAGGGCATTAGATTCACTGAAGGAATTGCAGGCTGCTGTGAACTGCCCAATGTGTGTGCTGGAAACTCACCTTGGGATGAGTACACTGAGCAACCTTAATCGCTGAGCTCTCTCTCCAGTCCCTTGTCAAAGGTCACACTTCTTGTCAAGTAGCCCTCTTCACAATTTTGCTTGTTTTCTGTCCGTTCAGGTTTTAGGGGCTGGCTAACAGCTCCCGAACATTGCTGTCCTTATTCTTGTAGTTGGAATTATATTAAATTGAATTAATCAATTAATTAATTAAATTGAATTAATCAATTAATTAATTAATTGATACACCTTTGGGTCCTTGTCAGACCCTAACAGTTCTTTCAGCCTTCCTAAGAGAACCTCATCTCTCTAGGTCCTGACACTTCTGTATCTATGTGTGTGACTCAGGAAAATATGGTTGATGTATTTAACCGTAGTATCTGGTGCACACTATGATAGACATTCTCTTCCTGCATATTAGAAACCATCACAAGGACCAAGGCTGGAGGACAATCAGGGCAAAACATTTCTCTACTGACCATGACGTTGTACGTGATGGCCACAAAGATGAAGTTGTTCTGGTCAGATCGTTTCACGGCTAGAGAAGTATTTTCCTCTCTTCTTCTCTGCCAGTCTCGAACAAAGAAGTTGCTTGTCTCAGCTGGGACGCGTGTCTATTTTGCAAACATGTGGGGATCCAGCCTGAAGACAAAGCTAACCTAGAAAAGATGACAAGGGACATTGAAGACAAGGGTCGCATCATCCCAGATCCCTATCCCATAAACCAGGGTTGCTGGGATGTGACACTTTTCGATGGCATTCTTCTTTTCTGCTGCACATCATCTCCCACCTGCTTTGGTTTTTGTGATAGATAACATCACAGTATGGCAGCCATAGGACAGAGTGCAGCAAAGTATGAGTGAGGTGCCAATGTTATCCTCCCTGTACACAAGAGGAATCTAAGCCTTTAGTTCGTGAATTAGTCGTGATTAATGGAAGAGCTAGGGGAAAGACTGAAGGAGGTGAAGGGGTTTGCAACCCCATAGGGAGAACAATATCAACTAACCAGAGCCCTCAGAGCTCCCAGGGACTAAAACACTACTAATAAATGGGAGGGGAGACCTTTGGTCCCCTGGAGGCTTATTGTCCCCGGGAAAGGGGGATGCTAGAGGGGTGAAGTGGGAGTGGAAAGGTAGGTGGATGGGGGAGCATCCTCTTAGAGGCAAAGAGGATGGGGGTGGAGGGGATGGGATGGGAGGTTTGCAGAGGAAAGCCGGGGAAGGGGGATAACATTTGAAATGTAAATAAATAAAATAACCAATTAATAAAAAGAAACGGAATTAAAATCCCCTTATAGTGCTCTTAACCACTCATCCATCTCTCCAGTCCCCTTCCTATTGAAGAAGCAGTTCCAAGGCGTCCTTTCAATGCCAAAGTATGGTGAATTATGGACATCGGTGTTGAAAAGTAACATTACAGATGTGTCTAGTCAAAATGAATAACAGGAAGCCGCTGTTTGAAGATGAGGTTCTTGCTCACCAGAGTATGAAGGCATTAATTACATAAAACACAAGTTCCTTGGGAAAGCATTTAGGAGTAATATTAAAGAGCTAAGGTCAAGGCCTGGGAATCTGACTTGTAGATGACTTACGATGAGGAATATACCAATGTCACTGAAGCAGTTATTAAGTGGGTTATTTTTTTTATTTTTTATTTTTGCTAGGTGGCTCGAGCTGAACTTTAACTTGGTCTTCTGATCCTCCCATTTCACACTACCTCAGCTCCCGAGCGCTGGGATTATGACTACAGGCTACCATACCGGGATCTGGAGTTATGTTTTTGATAGAAGTCTTAAATAAAGCTCATGACTCTAACTTAAATGAGCCCACAGATTGGAACTGGTCAGTGTGAGGCTGGAGACTCTCGTCTGATCTTTCCTGACTTCATGACTTCGTATAACAGTGATGCCTCTCAGGAGAGCCCGACTGAATGTCCAGAATTATATTTTCCAATGTCCAGCTTAGGACTTTGATATGCATGTTGGTCTCCAATTGCAGTTCATGTTTGTCCACCAATGTAGGTCTCTCGGCTTTTGAGAAAGTAGGTTTTTTAAAAGGTGTTAAAAGGAGAAAACAAATGTTCATGCTGGCTGTCCTGTGATGACAAAACCAGAAGGTTTCCCATCAGGTAGATATTTGACAGAAAGCACTTCAAAGCCTCATCTACTGGCAGCATTGGCCTTAATACAATGGCTCGAACGGTTATTAGCACTTTCTAAAACACTGACACTCAGAAGGTGGAAATGGAGACCCACAGCAATGCGCTTCCGGGTCTCAGAAGTCAGGCCACACACAGGAGAGCTGCTTTGGATGCCTTTCCTTCCTTTTACACTCCCACTTAGCTTTCCTTTTAAGTGCCAAGCGAAGCAGGTGGTGGGAAATGCGGTGGACCTGTCATTTTGACGTTCCTCTGCAAATTAATCAGGCTTCGATAGCACAGGTCAGCTCTGCCACGCAGGGAGCCTGGGCCCTGGGATTCCGGCAGGAAGGAGTTCAAGAGGAATGTCATTGCTTTGAACTCACTCGTTAGCCGTGCAAAATAAACACCATCCACCTTGTAATAAAAAAGCATCAGCAGGAACAAAAATGGGAACATTCTAAACCCCACCCTTGAGACTCCAAAACCCTCGCTGTGGCAGCTAAATTGGGACACGAAAAATCAGGCCTGCTTGTGAAAAGAAAAAAAGAAGGGGGGGGGAGCCATCTTACAATAAACACAGAAAGGACGATCGCTGAGAACGAATGATATTTTCATGATCAAAACCGTGTTGAGAGTTGGAGAGCTCACGGACGCATCCTGACGCTGCTGTAGAATGTTTCCTGGCTAATTATTTGCCACTACCACTGTTCACTTCCTGTGGTGGATTTATGCTAAATCCTGTTATTAGTCCTGCTCTGCAGTTGCCATTGTCTATGAGTAGAAGCAAGGCTGAAAGGCTGCAGTCAGCCTTTTATTACGCAACGTGTGAATGGGGATTTGACCCAATGTCCGACCACTTCCCCGCTTCGGTTTTTATGCGAGCTTGCTGAGCCTTCCCCAATAAATCACCAGGTTCCAGTGAACTTTTACTCTTTTTTTTGCTCTCCTTTTAACTCCACCGTGTGTGTGTGTGTGTGTGTGTGTGTGTGTGTGTGTGTGTGTGTGTCTGTGTGTGTGTCTGTGTCTGTGTCTGTGTCTGTGTCTGTGTCTGAGAGAGAGAGAGACAGAAACCGAGAGACAGAGACCGGGAGACAGAGAGACACAGAGACAGAGAGAAAGACAGAGAGCGCATGCGCACACCTTCACTTAAAAAATAAACTACCCAATTCCATTTCCTTTTCAAACAGTAGGTAAAACTTATTCATTATACCCAATTTCTACTGTTCTTCCTCCTCAAAGTATGTAGAACCACATGCGATACCTTCATTTCATCCTATGATTAAAGAATTTATATCTTAACAACAATTTTAAACAAATAGATGTGCGGTCTGCCCGAATAGCTGTGGGGAAAGCTAATATTCCCTACAAGGTCCAGCTGAGAACTTTCTAGACTAGTTCTTGAGCTCTTTAACCACGTGAGGTGTCGCTTACGCACAACTTTTCCTTAAAATTAACACACGGATTGTCTCTTTAATCAAATGTATAGTAATCTAATTTTTAAGTGCATTATAATGTTTTACATTATGATAATATTATGAGAATATTACCACATGTTTACGAGTACCTCAGATTTAAACATTAAATGTTTTTTTTTTTTTTTTTTTTTTTCGGAGCTGGGGACCGAACCCAGGGCCTTTATGCTTCCTAGGCAAGCGCTCTACCACTGAGCTAAATCCCCAACCCCTAAACATTAAATGTTAAAAGTTACCTTTTAACATTATCGTTAAATATTAAAAATTGTAGTAGATTAAAAATAAGACAATGATAGGGGCTTCTATTTTAGCTTAAATACTCCATTATTTTGTTTCTAATGGTTTTATATACGCACCTATGCTATTTATGTGAATGTTTTAAAACTATCAGATTATAACTATGAATATTCCCAGTAGTGAAACTATAGACTTTAAATTTCTCTCAGATTTTTCCTAGTACATAAACAGCTATTATTTAAGTCTTTGAAAATCTTATTTCAATTAACTGCAAATCTTGTTTGTTTTGCCATTTTATCTACAATAAGTCCTATGAGAAATGTTCGCCTAGAAACACTCGGATATTGTGATATATGTTCTGTTCAGATGAATTTAAATTATAAAATAGGCATTAGTATAAATCGTTAAATTAGTTACGTTAACCAAACTATGGAGCGCTAATGGTGTTGGCTTGGATAAGAATGGTCTCTGTAGGCCTTTATGCTTCAATAGTTCATTCTCTCTTGGTGGAACTATTTGGGGAGGATTAAGAGGTGTGGCCTTGTTAGAGGAAGTGTGTCACTGGGGAAAGGCCTTGAGGTTCCAAAAGACTTGTGTCATTCCCAGCATGCCTCTCTCCCTTTTCTGCTTGTAGATGAAGAAGTGGGATCTCAGCCATGCTTACATCATGTCTTGGTCTGTTACTACAAATTCTAACCCTCTGAAAACCATAAGCCCAATCAAACACTTTCTTGTATAGGTTGCCTCGATTGCAATGTCTTGTCAAAGCTATAGAAAACAAAGTCAGAAGTTGGTGCTAGGAAGTGGGCTATTGTATGACGAACCTCACCGTGGTCTTTTGGGAAGAATGTGCAGGACCTTGGGACTTTCGCCAGGGAAAGCTGTTGAATGCTGTAAGTGGAGCTTCATGGGTCATCCCAGGAGCTGTGAAGACAACACTGAGAGTTATAGGAACTGTGAAGCCCAGCTCTGGAGGTTTTGGAGGGAACGGCTACCAGCAGCTGGGAGACGGAGCGTTCTGGTCATATTTGGCAAAGGATGGTGTGGTCGCTTTGTCTTCATCCTCAGAGTTTCATGAGACTAAATTTTTTTTTAATGGAAAAGTCTCTCTGGCCGAGGAAATTTCAAGATAGCCTAATGATCACTGTATCGTGCGGTTACTAGTAATCACTCTTACGCGGGACTGCAACGAAAAACAGCTGACGTGGCAGGAAGAAATGTACGGTTTGAAGAGAAAAATAGAAGAAAACGCTTAATGAGAGAGACAAAGCTCGAGCTGAAAGGGAACAGGAGATTGGAGAGAATCCTCAGCGCAAGACTCCACTCACCTTAGCTTCCAAATTATGAATCTCCTGTTCCTAGAAAGGAAAAACAAATCGAAGCTTCCACAAACGTGAATCAAGGCCCACCCCAGCTCAGTAGCCAAAGGAGACAAATATGCCGGTGTTGGTCACGTGATCTGGCTTTAGAGTCATGAGGGTACAGGGGCTAAAGGGGGCGAGAGGGAGTCTTCCTCTGAGGCTAACGACAGCCACCGAGCCAGATGTGTGGCAGGGGAGTCCTCGCGTGGATGCCCTGCGAGGGCACTGGAGGAAGCTGAGGAAGGGAAGCATGAATTGCTTTGGAGACACTGGGAGTTTTGAGACACCAGGACTGTGAAGCATCTGTCCCACAGAGCGGCATCTACAGAGTGAAACCAGCCCCTTCTCAAGAGAAAGAAATGTGTTACAGTCCTTAAAGCTAGAAGGTCCGAGTCAGCTAAACCGATTGCCATCAGACACAAAGCTACATGACTTGGAGTTTGCCCTGTTGGGTTTCAGTCCTGTTTTGGTCCTGTATTTCCTCACTATGTCCCGATTCTTCTCTTCTGGAGAGGTATATTCTGAGCCATTGTATGTTCGAAGTATGCAATTTGCTTTTTGATTTCACAAAGGGTGTTAATTAAGAGATTGCCGTGAGTCCTAGAAGAGACTTTGAACTTGGAAACAGTGCTGAAACTGTGACAGATGGGAACTTTTGAGGTTGGATTAGGGATATTTTGCATCGTGACATGGCCAGAGGCCTATGCAATCAGGGAGTGGAATATGGTAGTTTGATGAGAATGGCTCCCCATAGGTTCATTTTGAACACTTGGTCCCCACTTGGTGGAAGTGTTTGGGAGCTGTGGTATTGTTAGAGCAGGTGTGTCACTGGCGAGGCAGGCTCTGAGGTTTCAGAAGACTTGTGCCATTCCCAGTACGCCCTCTCTTCCTCTTGCCTGCGAATCAAAATGTGGGCGCATAGCTGAGCTGCTCCTGACACCATAGGGATTCTAACCCTCTGAGAATGATAAACCCAATTAAACATTTTCCTTTTATAAATCGCCTTGGTCGCGGTGTTTTGTTGCAGCAATAGAAAAGCGACAAGAACAAGCACATAGCATAGTAAAGGGAAAATGGAAGGAAGTAGGAAGGAGGAGCTGTACACCATGGATATCTTAGTCAGGGTTTCTATGGCTGTGAAGAGACTCAAGGCGACTCCTACAAAGGGAAAGACTTAACTGGGGCTGGCTTGTAGGTTCAGGGGCTTGCTGCTGCTGTTGTCGATTAACTGTTCTAATCTCCCCGGCAGTGGTGGTGGCTGGCAAATTCCTCAATACCACCCCAATGTTGTGGATTCCTGAATGGAACACACACACACACACACCACACACACCACACACACATACACACACATACACACACACACACACACACAGAGAGAGAGAGAGAGAGAGAGAGAGAGAGAGAGAGAGAGAGCTTTATATTTAATATGCTTTAATAAGCTCAATAGCTGAGCCACTCCCAAGCTTCCGGATTGCTAATGCCTCCCTTCTGATATTCTTTAATTATTACTTACTAAAGTCTATATTCCATCTTTGTTACCCTAGACCCAATCGGGAGGGACCCCTAGGGCCGCTCTTCCCTGGTTCTTACATGATTGTATATTCCCTCTTCTGCAGCTCTCAAGCCCGGTTCTTACTCCTTTCAGCATGGTGGCTCTGCCTTTCTCTCCTGCATTTCTTGTCCAGGGATTCTAAAAGTGCTACCTGGGTCTCCCTACCCAGCCATTGACTGCCAGCAACTTTATTTACCACTCAAAGCCAACTGGGGACAGGGACTCTCAGTGTCATACACGCAGACATGCAGATTCCCATGAAATTTTGGGAACCCAATTAACATAATAAAATCAACAAACCAAATCCACGACAGAGGCTTAGTCTGTTATCGTCAGGTCGGAGTGCCTAATGGCACATAGGCAGATGCGGTGCTCGAAAAGGAGCTGAGAGTAAGACATCTGGATGGACAGGCAGCAGGAAAAGAGACTGCACCACTGGGCTTGGCTTGAGCATCTGAAACTTAAAAGCCTGTCCCCAGTGACACACCTCCTCCAACAAGGCCACACATCGCAATAGAGCCAATCCCAGGAGTCTATGGAGGTTACTTTTATTCACTCCACCATATTGGTTATCGATGATGATTTATTGAGTGAGAAAGGCAAGCATCGAACAGCATGTACAGAGCAGAATTGTTATAAGAAAACCTTCCTATGCTTGTAGATGTCTATGGAAGTTCTGGAGAGTTCTATGCCAGAAGGCGAAGCGTGCCCATCCCTGGAGATACGATAGATGACAGAGCAGAAAAGAGTGTCATGGAGACTTTGACACTCTTGGCCTTAAGTCTAGCTTGATATTATTGCTTTCCTCCTCTACAGAGCATTGACCCTTTGCTATGTCAAATAACTCAGTACAACAAAGGACTCTGTGTGTGTGTGTGTGTGTGTGTGTGTGTGTGTGTGTGTGTGTGTGTAGGGGAAGGGTCAGCCTATGAAATTTATCTATTAATGTGTCAATAAAATTTTCATTTTCTGTAAGATTTTGATTTCTTTGTATGATAAACTCGTAAGAGAGTATGTCCTGAGGATGTCTCACCTCTCTGGATACTCTGTGGAGACTTGTCCATAATGCACAACTCCCTATTTTTAATTTAAAACAAGGAATATTCAGCATCATGGGGTGTATGGCATTGAAGCAAACGGTCCGAACCTCTGAGGGCAAGTGTTTGGCTTCCCATTACTATAACAAATACCTCAGATAACCAACTTGTATAGACAGAGGTTTATTCATGGCTTTACAGGTGGACGTTTAGGATCTGTTGGCTTTGCTACTTTAGGCCTGTGGTAAAATAGTCTGCTGTGGGGAAACAAAGTACTCACGTAATAGGCAAGACATGACAGAGACAAAGAGGAGAGGCTAGGTCCCATTGCCCCTTCCAAATCACACTCCCAGTTAGCACCAAGTTAGGGACCGATTCTTCAACACATGGGCCTTTGGGAGACATTTCAAATCCAACAACACCAATATGTGAGCATCTCTTGATGCTGGGAATAAATGTGTCATGGTTTGGATGTGGCTAATCCTTTCTAAAATGCATGTTGAAATTAAGGTGCTGCTGTTGTGATGTTGGGGACTTGGGTCTTTATGAGGTGATAAAGGCTGTTAAGAAGGGCTAAAGCCGTTCCCAAGCAGATACGTTCTCACTTGTATTGGGTGGCCCAGTTATACCAGGAGCAAGTGATTAGAACGTTTCCTGTGCATTCGCTATAAGATGGTCAGTCTCTCGTTTTTTTTTTTTTTTTTTTTTTGTGGGAGGTGGTTTAAGATATTTCTCATAAGTACATTTCCAAGAAAATTTTTTTTATCACCGTTGTTATAACCATAAACTGTATTTTCTAGAATGACTGAAGAGCTTGGTCTGATGAAATGCCATTATCAGCTTTCGATGGCGACATGTGTTTGGTCACTGAAGTCTTGCTTTTTGAAACAAAGGGGAGGATATAAAGCACCTTAACTTTGCAGGTTGATATCACTGTGCTGGTGAAGGCAGACAAGATGAAACAAGGCCTGTCATTGGATGAGAAGGAAAGGAGGCAGGAACAGAGGTTTGGAAGGGAGGGGGAAGCAGGAAAGAAGGAGCCAGAGTGAGGAGGAGGAGCTGAGAGAACAATGGCGGCAGATGTTAGGATTCTTCTCTGCACGTAGATACAGGTTGTTAGGGCCGTTTTTAAGGGGTGGGTGTGAACAGGATGGTGTGTTGTCTAGATGGGCAAATTATATCTTATCCATTGGATCAGAGGATATTGTGTGATGTGCTCTTTCTTGTGGCGACTTAATTGAGTTCAAGAGAGTATACGCTCGCCTGCCACGGAATTGAGATGGGTATCCCTGGCGTGGAAACCGCCTGCCCTGGGAACTAAATGGGTGGAGAGCTTGCTGCCGGGCTCAGAGAGTATTCTGTGGCAACGTGAGATGAGATGGAGCTGTAAGGACAGGGCGTCGCACTGGTAGGGCTCTCAGATCGCCCCGATCAGAGGGAACCCGGAAGACAGGGCACAGAGCAGTGTGTTCAGGGACCGGTCACGGCGAGCATGAGCCCTTTTTATGTTTTAACGGCAACCTAACTTCGTTTGGATTAAACTATGTTAGCTTTTATCAAGCTGACTCCATTAAATTACGAGTTTCTGTTTGACTTTGTGATTTTCAAACGGCTTGAGTATCCCCCTAGGTTCATGTGTTTGAATAACTGATCCCCAGTGGGTAGGACTGTTTGGGAGGGATTGGGTGGTATGGTCTTGTAGGAAAAGATGTGTCCCTGAGGACCGGATGTGAGGTTTCAAAAACCTTGAGTCCTCAGTTTGCTCTCTGCCTACTCTTTGTGGTTCAACATATGAGCTTTCGGCTGCGGCTGCAGATGACTGCTTCCTGCTACCTCTACTCTACCTTTATGAACTATAACCCTCTGAAACTATAAGCCCCTAGTAAATTCTTCCTCTTACAAATTGCCTTGAAACAGTCTGTAATCCATTGCTCTTGTACGCTATCTGTCTCGGTTAGGGTTTCTATTGCTGTGAAGAGACATCATAACCACAGCAACTCTTATCAAGGAAAACATTTAATTTGGGGTTGGCTTACAGTTTCAGAGGTTCAGTCCATCGTCATCGGGTCAGGGGACATGGCAGTTGACATGGTGCTAGACAAGGAGCTGAGAGTTCTACGTCTTGATCTGTAGTCAGCAGAAATGAAAATACCATTGGGCCTTGCTTAAGCCTAGGAGATGTAAAAGCCCGCCTTCACAGTGCCACGTTTCCTTTAACAAGGCTGCACCTCCATCCTGTATAGGCTAAGCATTCAAACACGGACATTATCATGAGACAGTCTCATCAGGACAATTCAGTTGAGGTTCACTCTATCCAGGTGACTGTAGGCTGTGCTGAGTTGACACTAGAAACTCAAAAGGACACCTCATATTTTTATTGCTGTTCTCTATGTCTGCGACTCTTTAAGTATATATTTTCAGCAAGAGGCCAATAATCTTAAATAAGATGATTTTCTCTGGGCATATCACCTTACCATTGGTAAACACGTTTTCTGAGAGGGCTAACACAGGGAAATTTTGGGTTAGTTTCTAGTTTATCTTATTTATTTTTTATGATAAAATTATTCTATAGCAAGATATTTTGTTTATAAATAAGGTGTGATAGTACACACCTGTAATCCCTGAGCTCATGTGGTGGATCCACAAGGGCAAGGAGTTCAAGACAACCCCAGCTATGTAGCAAGAATACGAGGGTACCCTGGATCATTTGCAACCACGTATAACAAACAAACAATCCCTGATTATTTTTTCACTTTGTAGAGAGAGGTACATTTATTTCTCTTACAAGTTGAAGATGCTGGGACAACTGTTAGGTCTGATTATATTGAAGTAATTAGACCGTATTTATTTTACATAGGAAACACGTTCACACAGTAAACATTTTACTTCTATTTTCATAAGAAAGTAATCCACTCAATTATATCTGAAAGTGTGCAATTCAAAGTCTACTATGTTTTCTTGTACTGACATGATTTTTGCTACAACATTAACTGAACTAAAGGCCTCATGCCACAGTCCAGCGATCCGGTTGACACTTGTATACTAACTCCGTCATCTCACTTGTGCTGTTTGTTGCAAACCTCCACAGTTAGACTCTGCCCAGCCCCTCAGCTCTGCAGATGGGGCATGGACACAGCTGAAGACTCTGAGTCTGGTTATTTTCTACTAAAATTTCATTTGTGGACACGACACTTTAATTTGTATATGTTGTGTATCATGAAATACTGTTTTGATTTTTTTCACCCAGTAAAATAGCACATCTTTGTTATATAGCATACATAGCAAGCACATCTTTCAGGTTACAGAGCATACACGGGTAGGTATAGTCCTTGGGACATAGTCTGACAGTGCACAGTCTGTGGTAGCACGTAAGACGCGATCCACATTGTGGTTGAGTAAGTGGCTTGCAGTATTCAGGAAGTCCAGCAGAAGAATGTTTGGTCCAGGAGTTCAAGGTCAGTGTAGGCAATGTAGCAAGGCTCTATCTCTAAAAATAACACAACAGCAACAACAACAACAACAATAACCGTTATATAAAATAAAAATAGAGTTTTATTTTACCCCCAGCTCCTCTAATCTGCTTTATATGTTTGGTGCCTCACTCCTTTCCTTCCAGCAAACAGTACTGGCCCTGAGAGTGGTAGTCTTTGGATCCTTCACTGAGAAACGGCTGTGATTTTAAACTTATGGAAAAGGCTCTCACACATTTCTTCCTTAAAATGCATTTAAATTAGCTTTTTCAAGGAAGCGAGTTTCATGTTCGGTGTCTTAATTATTTTTCAATTTTGAAAAAAAAAATCCTATTTAGTAGTGAAATTACTTTTTTAGCAGAAAGTTAGAAGAGCCCCTAGACTTAATGAAGTGCTATTTCTGGTCAGAATGAAAACAAAGTGTGTGCGTGTGAGTGTGTGTGTGTGAGTGTATGTGTGAGTGTGTGTGTTTGAGTGTGAGTGTGTGTGAGTGTGTGTGAGTGTGTGTGAAGGGGTGTGTGTGTGTGTGTGTGTGTGTGTGTGTGTGTGTGTGTGTGTGTGTGTGGGTGTGTGTGTGTGTGGTGTGTGTGTGTGTGTGTGTGTGTGTGTGTGTGTGTGTGTACGTGTGTGTGTGTGTGTGTGTGAAAGTGGTGTGCGTGTGTGTGGTGGGTGTGGGTGTGTGTGTGTGTGTGTGAGTGGTGTGTGTGGTGTGTGTGTGTGTGTGTTTGTTGTTGTTGTGTTGTGGGTGTGTGTGTGTGGAGTGTGTGTGTGTGTGTGTGTGTGTGTGTGTGTGTGTGTGTGTGTGTGTGTGTGTGTTGTTTAAAGGTTGATGACAAACCACTTAAACCGTGACTGCTCATCAATTTCCCTTTAACCCAGGCAGGTACTTGCTGCCTTCCCATTGGTAGTTCAGGGCCATCTACCAAACTTTATGGATCTGAGTCCCATGACTGAAGGTTTGTGACATCAAGAATCACTTCAGGGAGTGTGCCATGGCTGAGCCAACTCCTATTCTCAAGTCTATTTTTTGTTTCTTCAAGTCAGTTATAGAGGCCTGGGCTGGGGAACTATCAAAGTTGACAAATTGCTTGCCTGGTATGCATGGAGATCTAAATTTAACCCCGAGAACCCAGACTTAGAATCCCAGCATTCAGGAGGCAGAGACGTGTAGATCCCAGGGTACAAACCATCAGTCTAGCCTATTGGATGATCTTCAGGCCAGTGAGAAACATTGTACATTGTGTGTGTGTGTGTGTGTGTGTGTGTGTGTGTGTGTGTGTGTGTGTGTGTGTGTGTGTGTGTGTGTGTGTGTGTGTGTGTGTGTGTGTGTGTGTATGTGTGTGTGTCTGTGTGTGTGTATGTGTATGTGTGTATGTGTGTGTGTGTATGTGTGTGTGTATTAAGGAAATCGTACACGAACACGTGAGGTGAACATCTAGCCACCACATACATGTGCACGCATTCACTCACGAAAATTAATTCAAATTACAATCATGTTTAGAATGTGCATACAGATAATATGTTAACATGTATGAAGTTATCCACTTTTATATGTGTGATGTGACAGAGCGGGGAGGTCTTGTCTGCAGCCATGCGTCTCCTAGGGAAATGGGTACTTTGCTTATACCACTGTCATAGAGAAGATTTAAATGCTGCTGAGAAAGCAGACGGAGTGGCTGCCAGGGCACTTCTTATGCTGATTCTATTTTCATACACACATGCACACACACACACACACACATACACATGCATGCATACATACATGCACACATACACACACACACATACCTACATACATTGAGATTGTAGAGTCCAGATCAGTGATACACACCAAGCAATATTCTATTGTGAAATATAGAAGAAAAATATTTATCTGCAAAATAAGAGCGGATAACAGATTCTCAGTAGAGAATGCACATGTTAGATTATGTTAGATGAATATACTTAGTTATGGTAAGTATGGGTATAAGTAACATGATTCCAGGGAGACCACAAGGTGATAGTCTGTTGGCTACTTAAAATTACTTATCCCTAAGTCTGGATACAATAGTGAAACCCCATCAGGGTGTTACCTTCATCTTGGGACAATGGTCAGCCTTTACCTCAGAAACTTCTGCAGGAAATCAATGGCACTATATAAAGCCCTCTAAGGCCTTTCAGTGTCTCCTGACAGCCCAACGGGTGCAGCCGGTGAGACAGAAATTGGTACTCCACGTTCTAGAAATGCGTAAAGCTTTCACAGGTTAGGTTACTTGCTTAAGACCATGTGATGCGAGATGGAACGTGAATCCAAGCTCTTTTTCTCTACTATAGGTTGCTAAAATCTGCTTCCCCAAGCTGGTGTGGCTGATGCCTTTAACCCCGGCACTCAGGAGGCAAGGCAGGGAGTTCTTTGTGAGTTTGAGGTCAGCCTGGCCTACATAGTGAGTTTTAGGACAACCAAGGCTATGTCTCAAAAAAATCAAAACAAAAAACTGGTTTCTCAAAAGTAAAATAAGAATCTTTAGGGGGAAAGAAAAAACATTCTTCTGACCTTTTCTTTGGCTTGTGTGCACCAAATTCGATGGCTAGCATAGTTTCTACTTTATTACTTTCATGAGTCATTTTGATGAATGAGTCGCACTTTTTATTCTCTTGTACCCAGGCCTCCTCCTCCCGCTTCCCACATATTCATCAAGGCATTGCCCCCATGAGGGTAAAAGTACTTTTGAGAAACATGAACTCCTGAGTCACTATGCCAATCAAATGGAATAGCCGTATGTCAGGTTGTGTTTTCTCCCTCTTGGTGTTAGTCACAGTAGAGACCAGCCTCCTTGCCATAGCCCTGCCTTACTCATTTTGTCTAAATGTATCCGTTTCTTTCAAGGATATTACTGTTTGTGCCTAGATGACTATGTGATTGGGTCAATTGTCATAGTTCAGTGCAGCAGACCGAAATGCTTTCCTGAAGATACCCATATCTTTAACGCAGTACTTTTATTTTTAATTAAAACTACTTGAACATTACTGTGCATGCCCATGGCATATGCATACATACCACAGATCACATGTGGAGATGGGAGAACAACTTTGTGGATTTGCTTCTTTCCTTCCACCTTTATGTGGGTTCCAAGGGTTGAGCTCAGATCACTAGGCTTGTTCAGTGAGCATCTTTATCTTCTAGGGCATGGCTTTGGCCCCAGAACATTCTGAATGTGTTAGTATAGGGACAGAAAGCAAGATGCTTGTAATTGGTTCCCATGTTCCTCTCAAGCACTTTGCCATAGTGGTGTAGAAACAACGAACACAGAGTTCAAGGTAGCATGCTGTAAAAATAGAGATTTCTGACTCATGCTTTATGCCCACAAAGTTAAACACTTTCAAGTACTTATCATTTTTGTTTTGGTTATAGATGCATACATACATACATACATACATACATACATACATACATACATACATATAAATATCTTTGCAGTGCTAGATCTTGCTTAATTTTTGCATGAAAATGCCTCTCTTTTACTTTCAGGTTTAATTGCTGTTGAACTCTAGCAAATTCCAGCCTCAGGGTCTGTTCTGTTCCTCTCAGGAAGTCCTAGAGCCAAGGACTTCCTGGCCTTGGGTATTCCTGACGACAATCTTCCTCTCTGTGGCAGTGCAGTTTTCTGTCTCTAATAAACTAATGCTTCCCCCCTTCCCCAGAAGTCCTTAGCATTTGTCTTCAGCTATGATGTGTTGAGAATCTCACAAAAGAATATTTCTGGCTCTGGGACTTTGTTCTCTGACGTCCTTGAACATATGATGAACTCTTTCAACCTAGAAAGAGTTGTATATCCAGTACTGGGAAATTTAACACATATATTTTAATTTTCTATTTCATTTCTTCTTTTTCTTTTTCTTCTTCTTCTTCTTCTTCTTCTTCTTCTTCTTCTTCCTCTTCTTCTTCCTCTTATTATTATTATTATTGTGTATGTGTATATGTGCGTGTGCGCACTCACGTGTGCACCTACCTCTATGCATGTGTACCACGTGTGTAGGTGTCTGAGAAGGGTAGAGTTCCAAGTGCTTGTGTACTGCCCTATGTGATTGCTGGGAACCAAACCTGGATTTTCTTTTCTTTTCTTTCTTTTTTTTTTTTTTTGTTAAATTCTATGTATCTGTATTTCTAAAGGTGGAACAAAATTATATCTATATAAAAACTATATTAAACTATATTAAAATTCTTTCTTTGTTGTTGGATATTTTTTAATTTACATTTCGAATCATATTCCCTTTCCCAGTTTCCCGTTCATAAACCCCCATCCCATACCCCCTTCCCCTGCTTCTATAGGGTGTTCCCCCATTCACCCACCCCTTCCCACCTCCCTGCCCTGACATTCCCCTACACTGGGGCATCCAGTCTTGGTAGGACCAAGGGCTTCTCCTCTGAGTCTGTCCATGTGTACTCTTTGGATGGTGGTTTAGTCCCTGGGAGCTCTGGTTGGTTGGTGTTGTTCTTCCTATGGGGTTGCAAACCCCTTCAGCTCCTTCAGTCCTTTCTCTAACTCCTCCACTGGGGACCCTGTTCTCAGTTCAATGCAAACCTGGGTTTTCTATACTAACCGTAAGTGTTCTTAAGCACTGAGTCATCTCTCCAGTCCTTGTTTCTCTATGTTTTTGTAACTACTATTACTGAATGTGAGTGTCTAGATATAGGTATGGAACTCTATGGTAGTGATACTGGCCCAGCATGCGTGAAGACGGGGGTTTGACCCTCGGCACTGGAAAATGAGCAACTACCTGCTGAATTTTGAGCTTTCTGGCACGGTCTGTCTTGTTTATCTTTTCTTTCAATAACACTATTCATAGGGCTGCATTTTGAAAGACCCCCTCTGCCCGTCTCCCTCTCAAATGATTTTTTTTTTTAATTATTGTATTTTTCTTGAGACACTGCCTCATGTAGCTCAGGCTGCCCTGCAACTAATTCTGTAACCAGATGGCTTTGACCTTCTGATCCACCTACCTCTGCCACCCAGTATTTGTGTTATGGCCATGAGTCACCAATACTGGCTGTCTGATTTACATATGTATGAATCCTATTCTCAACTCTAAGAACTCATGTTCCTTTTCCTGGGATGTTTGTGTTTTCACGGTTTCACGGAATAAGCTCCGAGATGATTCAGAGTTGAATGGTCTTTTCTACCTTTTGCCTCCCCTCCCCATCCCCTCCCCCCTCCCCTTGGGATAACAAAGCCAAGTGGTGTTGCATAGCCTTTAGGAATGTCGATTCTAGGGGCCAGATTTTTGGCTTTCAATCTCGGCTCTAACACTTATTAACTAGATGGCTTTGAACAAGTAGTTAAATTTCTATGCCCCCTAGTTCCCTGAGTTGTAAAACAGCGAGTATAATAGTACCTCCTTGAGGGAGATTTAGATCTCTCGAGATGAAATACATTTGAAAATGGAAGGACACGGAGCGGTATGTGCTGTGTTATTACTGTGGATATTCATGTGGTTGCATGCTCTTCCCTGAGAAGGAAGAAAGCCGCCCAAATTCCAGGTGCTAAGTGTGAACGCAGGTAGTGCAAACAAGACAGTTTTTACAACAGACTTTCCTCCCCAGGTAGCAGGGCCGCTCAACACAGAAAAGCTAGACCGGCTCACCTGGCTGACTTTCCAACCCTAGGCAGGCAGAGAGCCAGAGGTCAGCCGGGCGCTCAGATGCCAGGGTGAGGAGAGGCTTGGCCTCCTCTTCCGTGCTGGAAGCGCTGGCTTCAAACAGGAAGCTTGTTCACGTTTTCAAGATAAAGCCCTACAGTGGTTCGCCTGAAGGTAAACGCTAGCTTGCAATTCCAGTTTTTCTGCCTGCTGCAGGGATGGGGAGCGGAGCCTGTGAAGTGGAGAAAGCTTTAGGTTGAAGTTGTTCTTATCTCCCCACGTTTGCTCCCTTTCTACCCCCGACTCCCACCCCCCCTGCCTGCCCTTGTCATTCTGGGACGCATCAGGAGACTGGCCTAAGTGGGCATTTGTGGAATGTGGACGCCTCCCCTGGACTCCCTGGCAGCCCCTTTCAGATGTTCCTAGCAGGAATGTGCAGGGATCTCTTATCAGGTTGTGGTCTACACCCTGTCTACCTTCCTTTCGTTATCACCAGCTTAGTCCTCTTTACTTCCTTTCTGCCTTTTCAGTGCGCTCTGGGGGCAGCCTGGTGACTCAGGAGAGACATATTTGAGTTTAAAATAAAACATTAGCCCTCCCATCCCCCGAATCCTCCCACTTGTGTCCCACTGAATTTGCACGAGCGGTTGCTAAGAAGAAGGCAATACTGTTAATCTACCTTTACATTTTGAAAAGAAAAAGAGAAAGTTTCAAGACCACATAACAGTAAGCAAGGAACGCCAACATTCAAATCCAGGTTTTTGGCCAATTAAAATAAACAGAACTCCAAATCGTAAGACGGATGACTGAGGATGAAATGTGAGGAAGAAGATTATAAATACTTAGGAGGAAATGGCTTGTCAATCACGTGGCTCTCCATACTAAGAAGACCAGGACTATTTTCTAAAAATTTTAAATGTAAAGAAAGGATTGTTTGTTTTGAGGAACAGTCGATGACATTTGGGTTTGGTAACAATGGAGCCCTTGGTGGGAGGACTTTAGGTCCTAAGCCTTGGACACGTGGTGCTGTGCTCTCATTCATCAGATCCGGTCAGTGTTCACTACTTGCTCTGCTGTTAGGATCTAGATCGCAAGGAGACCAAGAGTTTCCTTTCATCTTTAGGATCCTTTGTAGGCAAAGCTTTCAGACCTGTTCTCTTGAAACACAGGTATGTAAATGTAGAACCAAAAACTAACTCATTACTTAAAGCTAGCAGTTACCTGAAATTCATTCATTCATTCATTCATTCATTCATTCTTGCTTGCTTTCTTGTGCCTTTTATGTCTATTATTATTATTATTATTATTATTATTATTATTATTATTATTAACAACAGGGTCTGTCTTTGTAGCCCTGACTGTCCTGGAAATATGTACACCAGGCTGGCCTCAAACCTACAGAAATCCAGCTGCTGCATTTCTTTTTTAAAAAACACAGTAAGAAAACTGTTACGTACAACAAGCCAACCATTCCATGGGCTTTGAATGAAGGAAATGAGTATATTATTATATAGTAAAGGTTACAGGCTGTGTTGGCTCCTGATTACTTTTCAGAAATGTAGAGGTTATTTACTATTTACCCAAACATCCATTATTCAGTTGTTAAAATGAGTCCAGATGCCCCTCAGTTTTCTGGTTGAGGGAAAAACAACAAACCATAGACTACCGAGCGCTGGACTTTTTTTTTTTTTTTTTTGAGGAAGTTTATATCTTACCATTTGCAAAGAAAATTTCTCTGAGGGGGTTGGAAAGATGGCTCAGTGGTTAAGAGCACTGGCTGCTCTTCCAGAGGACCTGGGTTCAATTCCCAGTACCCACGTGGAAGCCCACAACCATTTGTAACTCTAATTCTGGAGCATCTAACACCCTCACACAGCGTACATGCAGTCAAAGCGCTAACGTACGCAAGCTAGAGACAAAGAAGTTAACTTTTAAAAAGGAAAATTTCTCTGGAAAACAGAGAGGCTCCATAGCTTCTTCAGAAGATTGATGGCTGCAGCTGTATTTATTCCTGGGATCATTTCATGATCACAGAAAGAAATTTTGTCATTTTTTTTCTTTCTCCTACAACTTGGAAGTTTGAAAATATTTATTGGAGGCTAGAGAGATGGCTCAGAAGAGTTCTGGCTGCTCCTCCAGAGGACCAGGGTGGGATGCCTAGCATTTGTGTCCATAACTAAAGTCCCAGGGGATTCAAAACCCTATTCTGACTGCCTCTCTCCCTGTATGGATGTGTTATATACATGCTAGCAAATCACTAATATGCATAAAATAAAATAGAAAACAGTAGCTTACACATAAATCAAACTTGAAAAGCAGGAATATAAATATTCAGAGAAGTAAGTGATAGGAGAAAGCATTTCCTAACTCAGTGCGGAAAGCCAAATTTCTAGTGAATGCGACTGCAAACTCTTAGCAAACTCAAGTGTACTCATTTGCTGTGCAATGTCTTCCCTCAGAAGTGCCCTTACCTCCGAGGCTGCCGATTTATTGCTCAAATATAGCACCTAGTTGGTATGTTGAATAAAATTTTAATTGGCAGGTGACTTTTGTCTCTTCTAGTGAAATATTTTATTAGCCGACTGTTCCATTTGTTGGCATTGTTATAGTTTTCCTACTTGAGTTTAGAAGTCTGTGTGTGCATAAGACACGAGAAGTGAGGTCAAGGTTTCTTAAAGTCGGTGACTACAGCGGATGGATGACAAAAGAAGACCTGTGTGCTTTAACGACCAGCACGGTAGCCAAAACATGTCCGCTTTCATTCTTCCTTTATCCCGAGTGGCATTTCTTGTGAAAGGTTTTGTTTGTATTGCTACAGTCAGAGAAAAATGCACTCGGAGGTGAGTTGGACATGGACAGCTTTTTTTCTGAGAGAATAAAAGCACATGTTCTAACCAGCGCTGCAGTCTCAGCTCAGAATTCAACCTGGAGTCCAAGATGCCTAGAGTGTTTAAAACTTAGGTTGCTGCTTTGAACAGCAGCTTCTGATTCTGAGAGGACACCTAGGAAGCCAGGAGTTGCTGAAGAGCAGTTCACAGAGGACAGGCCAAGCATTACTGCAGTGGAATCAGGATCCCCTACCCGAGATACGTTTATACCCAATTGAGAATGGCTATTTCATAATAAAGTATGACAAAATGGAGCAGTGGCCTGGGTATGCTCAAACGCTTCAGTTCTGTTTCTTGCGATTTAACCGAAGCCCAAAGCAAGCCCCACTGCGATGATGCTATACTTGTAAAATACACTTGATCTGGTTGGTTTACTTCTAAATCCTGTCTATACATGAGAGGGGGAACCAGCCCAGATGCTCCCCCAAATTTACAGCTTAAATGTGTTTCAGATTATGCTTTCAAATATATACAATCCAGTTAACTTGTTTAAAATATATTGATTCCCACTAGGCAGCCCCACCTGGGAAAAACTGATTTCTATCTAAGTATGTAAACTTTTGTTTTTCCCCTGAACACACACACACACACACACACACACACACACACACACACACACACACACAGAGCAAATGTTTTCACATTGAAACTGAAGCTGTAAATGAAGGCCTGCAGTCTCTGTCTGGTTCTAGTTACAAGGTCTGTTTGTTGACGTCCCAGATGAAGGCCTGCTGTGTCTCTGGCTCTGTCTACTCCATTTCCCCTCTAATTAGGCTTTGCCCTCAATTAAGTTAATGATGCAACTTTTCCTATAGATCATTTGCCCTTTCAATCAATTAACAGAATATGAAGGGTGCATCCCTCCTTGGCTTGGGATTCATTTGCCTCAGGGCAAACGGGTGGGCTCCCAGAAGTCCACAGAAGTGAAAGCCAGAAGCTCATATCACATATGGTCCTGAGACAAGTGGGCCTCACGGTAGCTTTTGCTAACTTGCATTTCCTTATTGATTTGTGCCACTGTAAAGAAAGTATCTGAAAGTTTATACCACCTCAAAAAATTAATGACTATGTTGTGATGTAAATCAGTTTAAAAAATTAATTCGGGGTCAGTATTTTAAGAATAGATACAGATGCCTGCAATGCCAAAGTAGTGCTGAAACCTACACATACACTCACACACTCACACATGTGCACACACTCACATACTCACACATGCACGCACAAATAAACACACACTCACACATGCGAACACACTCACATACACACACTCACACATACACAGATACACTTGCACACATACAAACTCACAAAAGCACACACATATACACACACACTCACACATGTACACACACATATAAACTCTCACACACTCACACACGTACACAGTCACAATACACATATACACTTACACACATACACACACATACACACATAAACATATATACACACTCACACATGTACACACACATATAAACTCTCACATACTCACACATGTACACAGTCACAATACACATATACACTTACACACACACTCACACACGCACATACATACACACTCACACAGTATACACATAAACATATACACATACTCACATAATGCACATATATACTCATATGCACATACTCACACATACACATATACACTCGCACATTCACATACACACACACTCACACATGTACACATCTATACATATAGACACTCATACACATATACACAAACTCATACAGTCACACATACACATATAAACACACACATGCACACACACATTCACATACGTACACATTTCCAATGTTAATACATTTCCATGGTTACTGAGTTGATCTGAAAAAATTTCTGTCCCTAATGGGTGAAAATGAAATGATTCTTTTCAGAAAAGATTACTACTATTTTCTTAAACGGTGCATAAAGATCTCACAAAGAATTTTAAAATAATATGATTTTAAATAATAAAGATAACTGTCATGATACTGTTATATGCCATGGGTACCAGCATTTGGATGCTACAGAGACCAAGACTTCAAAACAAGGCCAGATGCTATTTTCTTAAAATGTGTAATGAACATGTCATGAAGAGAAAAATAGATGCATTAAGTAGTTAACTGAAAGGCAGGATTGAAATAAACATCGAACTACAAATGAAAAATACTAATTACACATCATCGAGAGTCTCCCCTAGAACACTGCTTTACATAATAGAAGGAAGTTTTTAGTTCGACAAAGCTGTGCTTTCGTTTATCCTTTATTCCTATGAGATGTGATGTCTGCTTTTAATGAAGCAGAACTTCCCTTACCCCTCAGCTTTACTGAGGTATAGCTGACAAACAGAATAATTTGAGGTGTAAGATCGCCTGTGCTGACCTTTATGTGTGTCGTGAACAGACTTCTACAGTCATGCTATATAATATAGTTACTGCTTTTGTTGTTGTTTATATGATGAGTGCATGAAATGTATTCTCCTACAGCATTTCAAGTATGTAATGCAGTTTTGAGGGAAGGCAGGAAGGGAGAGAGGGAGAGACTAAACTGACCTTGAACTTCAGCAATTCTGCTTCTTCCTCCCGAAAGTTGGGGTTACAGTGTCTGCCTCCATGCCTAACCGTAATACATTTTTATTAGCTATCCGTGATGTGCCATCCATTAGCTCTGAAGAGCATGCTATGAATAACTACAGTTTTGGGGCTCTCTAGTATTGCATCTTCCACACTACTGCTGAGAGCTGCCCTTGGTTTCTAGGACATTGACCCTTTTAAACTCTGTGGAGAGCGACTTAGAATTTGATAGAAAGTTCAGATAAAAAGAAATGCTTCTACTAAAACATTTTAAAAATGTTACACTAGTAATAGCGTCTAAAAAGATAGAGTTTGTAAAATTTTGCTTATGAAAAATAAAGCCAGATGAGTAAGACTCTTCAAATAATGGGAACATACATGAAAGACTGTTATAAATGGATTTAATTAATTTCTTTCTCACTACTCCTAAGCAGGGTTTAGATTCAACCCTAGGAATGCTTTACACCTGGAAAGGTTGTACTGGGGAGCTGCATGTACCAGATATGATAGACCCTTATTTGACAAAGTCAAGGATGAAACTGTATCATTGTTCAAAAGGAATGAGATGACCCCTTTCCAAGATTTCTCTTTTGAATTCCCAAGGATATTTCTACTTCATTTGTTTGCATGCCCCTCTGGGTATTACTCATTTTGCACTGTAATCTCCAGCAGGGCAGAGGCCATACCGTACCAGATGACCATTAGACACGGAGAAGGTAGGTAGTTTTACATTTCATGCCACAATTAGGTGTTAGTCTAAAAATAATGGAGAATTTTAAAACACTCTGCAAGTTGCAAGCTCCAGGAATAACCATATCACTCATAGGATTCTGTTTTAAATTCTCGGATAAGTTTCAGATATGAGTAAAGACACAAGTGTATTTACCTGACCATCTCAATCACTTATATTCAAGCTCAACCTGTCAAAATGTTAATTCATGAATTCCCCTGGAAGATACGTTTTTCTTTCTTACTACCCAGTTGGTAGCAATGCTTGTTGTTTGTTTGTTTCACATTAAAAAAAAAAAAAAGAGTCCCTAACACTTTAGGGATAGGGAGATACAACCTGCCTAACCATGGCCACTTAAACATAGAAAGCAGAAATGATTTAATCCAAGGTAAAAATTGAATAATGGGCGGGGTGTAGTAGCACACACCTTTGATCACAGAAGTTGGGAGGCAAAGGCAAGCTGATCAACATGAATTTGAGGCCAGTCTGGCTACACAGAGAGATTCAGGAATATATATATAAATAATCAAATAAAGGAGAGAACTTGGAATCCAGTTGGGTTAGAGAATGGCAGCCAACAGAAAAATCAGGAATGCTGCACTTAGGTAACTTTGGAATGTAGGACTTTGGAGACAGTGTCACGTATGTTCGAAGATCTTGAGGACACCCCAGGAAAAGATGGATGCCGTCTCTGTGTCCTGTGTTGTACCCAAGACCAAGACACAGACTCAGGCAAGAAGAAAAAGTTTTCATTCCAGGAAAAGACTGAAGGTTTACAATAGGTTTGACAAAAAAAACATTTTAAGCAGCCATGGGCTCTAAGGAAGATTGTAGTCCCTGATGACCAAAGTATAACCCATGAGCTGATACAATGAGACTGATGTACCGTAGACATTTCTTACAATGTGTTGGCTCTTAGGACAATGGATGAACAGTTTTATACTTTCATCGAGAGCATGGAAAGTATTGGCTGTAAGTGAGCCAGTTGGCTCACAATTCAGCATCCCGAATTTGTTGATAATAATTAAAAGCCAATCCGTGAGGAGCCTCATCCTCATTGTGCTTCCTCTGCGATCATCAGATCACTCGAAACATTATCTGGCCTTCCGCGTAGGACTTAGCTGTCTTTGACTGACGACGACATGCTCTACCACAAATGCCATGAATTTGAAGCTCCTGCGTGTTAAAATTTTAAGTCCACACAATTCTTAAGGTTTACAACCTGAGCTCTGAATTTCGGGAAGGAAACCAGCAGACAGCAGAGGGATCAGTCAGTGAAGACCCAGAAACTCAAAGTGTGCTGTCCTGTCTGTCACTCTCTAACTCGTAATAAATCCCTCCCTCTCAGTCTCCTGAAAGTCCAAGGAGGACTCAAGTGAGATTTTGTAGTTGCTTGGTTGACTCTCTGCTTTGAAGGCCCAGAGCACCATCTCCTCTGAGAACATCTCCAATTTGTGCCATTTTCTTTGGGGAGGGTTTTCTTTCCCCTGCAGTAGTTTTGACCGTAGTAGGCTTGCGTCTACACAAGCCAGTGAAACTCCTAGGATTAGTCTGTGAGACAGAATTGCTCTCAGGTATCCAAAGTGCCTGATGTAAGTCTAAAGTGTATCTTAGAATTTATGCTCTCTGGCATTGTAAGACCTGTGTAGCGCTGCATAGCATATGACTGGCTTTGGGACAATTAAGTTGAACCAAAACAAATTACAGTATAATATAGTAGATAATTTACATGGCATTTTCAAAGTTTGTTTATGGGCATACTAAGATTCTCACATGCTTCCCGTGGAATACTTATTTGAAGCAGTGGTGTTTTGCACGTCTACATGTATGAACTATCCATCACGAACACGTTTAGATCCAGGCTTGCATGTGTGTCTATATTTATCTCACTTGGCTCTTCATCTCCTCATTCATATATGCTTGCATATTTGTAAATATACATATATAGACTTAAGTCCCTATAAGATATGACGACAGGAAGCTCTACAAAGAAATCTCACACATTGACAAATGTTAAAATGAGTAAGGTCAGAGCATTTTCATGCCCTGAGAAACTACACGCATCCATATTGCGACATTTATGCAAGTCCATCTTTTTAGAGTTTCAGGACATGTGCTATTTAAGGTGAAAACTGAGCTTAAGACAGAAAAGTGATTAAATTGTGCGCATGAATTTAATACTCCTGTGATGTCCTTGTTGATGATGGCAGTGTAACATAGGAGTCATACAGTCATTAAACTACCTAAACTATGTCCATGTCTTAGTTAGGGTTTACTGCTGTGAGCAGACACCATGACCAAGACAACTCTTATAAGGACAGCATTTAACTGGGGCTGGCTTACAGGTTCAGAGGTTCAGTCCATTATCATCAAGGCAGGAACATGGCAGCATCCAGGAAGGCATGGTGCACAAAGAACTGAGTTCTACATCTTCATCTGGAGGCTGCTAGGATAATACTGGCTTCCAGGAAGCTAAGATGAGGATCTTAAAGCCCATGCCCACAGTTACACACCTACTCCAACAGGGCCACACCTTCTAATAGTGCCCCTCCCTGGGCCTAGCATATGCAAACCCTCATAGTCCACGATTCTGACAATTGTCTCTAGTACTACATTTCTGCTTCCACATACTGAACATTTCTGTGTGAATGATGGCCAAAATCAACCCCTTGATTTTTCTGTTTGAAAGAAGCTCCTTTCCAGTCTTTTATTTTAGCTTAGGAAATAGTAATACTATTAGTATTAATAGTAATAGTAATAGTAAATAGTCTACTAAAATACCAAAGGTCAGTTTTGGCTTCTGTTTTTATATGTGGTCAACCAGCAAACCCTGCAAACCCTATTTGCAAGACACATTTAGAATACATATACATGTATATGTTTTGGAAATTTACTTAACTCTCGGCCCAGGGGTTTCTACCCCGCCTTAACTATTTAAGTTCCCGGATGAAAGGCACACACAACTTTTACATTTACAATAAGCCTTAAAGAGCACAATAGCCCAGCCTCTGTGTATTAGATTCTGCTTTCCTGTAGATGCCCTGACTTACCGTTTACTATGTTTCATCTGGGCTGCTCTGAGCTCCAATTGCCCAGCCCTCAGGGCCACGCTGTTGACTCCTAACCCATGATGGCTTCTCCTTCCTTTCATGGTTCCTCTCCAAACCCAAGCCTGCAAAACCTAAACCCCATTTATGTCTCTTCTTCCCAGCTATTGGCTGTTGGCATTTTTATTTACTAATCAGAAATAACTTGGCAGGGGGAGGGGAGGGTCACGTAGTGTCATTTGTGTCTGTGTGTAGACTCCCAGTCTTGGGGGTGCAGACTTAGCACTACAATATGGAGCAAGATCAAACTTACACACACACACACACACACACACACACACAACCTACCACATCCACATTTGTCCCTCGCTCACTCTATCTAAACAACATCAACGCCTTCATCACTTGTCTCTTTCCTTTTCTTTTTGGATCCCTGTAATGTCTACCCTCACGGAAGCCTCAATGAAAATTTAGATCATGTCATTCTGCTTACAACTATACAGTGGTCCCTTTCTCGCTAAAATGAACAAACTGTATACTCCATATTGGCCCAAGTTTAAATGCCTGTCCAAACAATTAAGGCCAACCTAGCAGTTTTTACTCTAATCACAGGACTCTTTCTACCATACCCTCCTTTTGCTTACTTCTGGAAACACGTACTATATTGGCTGGTTGTTTCTCATGATCTTTCTCTGATCTTTACAAGTCCCGTTTCTTTCTAAAATATGTTTACAGATCCATCATTTTATTGTTACTTTCTAATTAAGGAATTATTGCTGCGTATGTATGCCTGGTGTGTGTGTGTGTGTGTGTGTGTGTGTGTGTGTGTGTGTGTGTGTGCATTCGAACACACATGTGCGTGTTGTGGAGGAGGGTCCAATTTGGGTATGAAGGTCATAGGTATACTCCGTGGAACTGAACCTCTTCCTTCACTTTATATGAGTTCTGGGGAACCAAACTCATGCTGTCAGGCTTGTAAGGAAAGGCTTGACCTGCCCCGTCACGTGTCCATCCCTCTTCAGTCTTCTCTAGAGGGTCCTTTGGTACCATAAACACTGATGGGTCTACAGAAAGAAAGTCTATTTCCTAACCCTTGAAAATTGTACCCATGACCCCATTTGGAAGAAGTGTTTGAGGAAGCAATTAGGCATGTTGTGATAGCTCTAAATTACCAAACATCCTTTTAATTCACAGAGGAAGGGCACACAGGAAATTCATGAAGAGAGGAGGAGGTCAGGCTCTTGGGAGCATAAGCTCCCTGGGAACTGGACTTTGAGCTCCGGCCTCTGGAGCTATGACTCAATACATTCGTTCATTCTGCTTTAAGCTCCCAGGGAGGTGTTTGCTTTGCCAGCCCTAGGAAACTACTACTTTTCCTGATCATTTGCTCTAGAGCAGCTAAGAAAACGGGAGCATATTGCAGTTTCTTTACTTCTTACCCCTTCTCTGTTTTCCTCCTTTTCACTTTCCCTCCCCATGACTCGGAAAAATAAATTTGAATACAGCAGCTGCGTTCTGTACTATTACTATTATCTTTAAGGTCTGCCCGACAGTGAAGCACAATGGCGTGTAATAAACCTTGGTGTGCCGACTCACATGCAATGAGTGCTTTAGAAAAGGTCTACATAATTCTACAATCCCTTGCGACCCAAAGTGCTTTCATAATTCCACGATTTCAGATTTTTTAAAATGACTTTTGGCATAAAATTAGAAGCTGTTGGTAGGAGAATTATTATATTATAGTGAAACCAGGGTTTAAAAGTGGTCAATAGAGAGGAAATTATTATGTGGATTGTGGAGGAAGAGATTAAAGGGAATTTTAATCTTTATAAGGGACATAATTTCATTAAGAGTAAAGAAGGATGACTCTAGGGTCATTTGGGAAGGTTAAACAATAGAAAAGTATGAGAAATGTATACATATTGACTCTACGGCTAAACCGAATCTCAACTGAATCAGGATGGATATGTGGCAAAATCAATATTGACAGGAGAATCTCATTTATAGCTCAGAAAACCTTTTTAGAACCCATGGATTGTGGCTTAGAGTCTATAAAGTCTATCGCAAGCTTGCAGACGGGGGTTGGAGCCTGCCAGTAAGTGGAAGGCTGCTCTTTATTTATAACCTTTGACAAGTGACTGCGGATGAACACATCTGAAGGCTGAATGTGTCAAGCTGACAATAAAGAGAATTTCAGAGGGCATTTTCTGTGAATCAGTGAGTCACCTCCGCTCATTTTGTTTAATAAATTCGAGCTGCGTGCCAGAATATAAGTCATACATTTTATTAAGGTTACAGTGACTATTTCAGAGGAGCAGCAGAAATGCTGTAAGCCATCGCTTACACTAACTTCTCAAGGACTCAGGTTATCCTGCAGACGTTAATGTTCTTCTTAGAATGGAAAAAAGAGAATTGGTCCAAAGGATTTCCTTGGCAGACAACTCTATTGGTTTTTATAATTATAAAATATAAGATTTCAATTATAAATACAGAAAAATGCTTTTTCATTATAATTTTCCATACACAATGGAAATAAATCTCTATTAAAACATTTTCACATAGAATTCACAAAGCCCCGCTTTTGATCCTCAGCGCTGCCTTTCCTAGCTGTGGTTGTATATGACTGTACCCTCAGCCCTCGGGAGATGAAGGCAGGAAGATCAGAAGTTTACAGTCACCCACAGCTATATACCAAGTTTAAGAATGCTAACATGTATGAAACTCTGCCTAAATAATACTAATACATTTCTGATTTTTATAAATTAATCAAAATAATAAAAAAAATTAAAGTCCTGAGATAAAAGGCTAACATAGGTGAGTGTTAACATTACTCAGTGAAAGAAACAGAGAGGAAAGATTCTTTTTTTTTTTCTTTTCTTTTCTTGGTTTCCTTGACAGGGTGTCTCTGTGTAGCCCCGGCTATCCTGGAATTCACTAGGTAGACCATGCTGATCTCTGTGCAGACATCCATCCACCTGCCTCTGCCTCCTGGGTGCTGGGATTAAAGGCCATGCCACCACCACTTGGCTGAAAGACAGGACTCTTTAAGAAGAGAAAAGATTGTCTGATTTCACTGTGAAGTTCAGATGTAGAAGTCGCTGCTAAATCACAAGGTTTAGTTGTGGATTCTTAAAAACCACTTACCCTAAAATATTTATGCTTTGAGTCAGGCATTTTGCATAGATAATTTGAGGAATGTGAGGTTTTAAGCTTAAACGCTGAAAGCAATGTTGCATTTTTCATGAAGTATCTGGAAACCAAGACCTTGTAGTTGATAAAATCAGAACATTGAGATATTCATATCAGTGTGTGGGTGAAAGGATGGAAGTCCTGTGAGCGAACCGGAAGTCCTGTGAGCGAACCGGAAGTCCTGTGAGCGAACCAGGCAAACTCAAGACAGACTGCAGCGTTTCCTTTCTAAATGGGCGGTTTGGATGCCTCGAGCAGATGATGAAGTTTGGAAGCCTATGGCCGGAGACTTGATGGGCCGCAGACGGTCCATCCTGGCTTATTGGAGCCGCGTGGCATGCTGTGAAAAGCTCACTTGAAGTGCATCTGGTTATGGAGTGAGAAGCCCTACGCTTGTGTTACACACTCATTCAGGAACTTGCCTCTGAGAGTGAGCGTCATCTCTGATGGCTGAAAGAGCACCGGAGAGAATGGCAGGCCAGACTTGGATCCAAAAGCCATGATTAATGGAGAAGACTGAAGTCACAGCAGAGTTTGGTCACGTGTATGTATGTGCGTGCGTGCGTGCGTGCGTGCGTGCGTGCGTGTGTGCGTATGTGTGTGTGTCCATCTATTTGGCCATGGCTGATCATGGTTTTCCTATAATTAAAATTTATAGCCTGATTCTAAAGACAGGCTGTGATTATGGTGTCTACATTTTAGTAGTAGTTGAAATTATGGGAAAACAGAAGCAAAAATTAAGGAAGGAAGTCTGCGAGTGGAAAGAAGGTATAGTGTTGACACTACACTATACTACACACACACACACACACACACACACACACACACACACACACACACACAGGACTTTTATTATTGAAGCTTTATGAAGCTTTGCCTATATCCTGTGCTAGTATGTTCTGTCAGTAACCTCCTTGACAGTAGATGGCCAAACTTTCTACTTACTCCATGACCACATCAGTTTCATTCATTTTTTAACTCTGGAAGTTCTATGCCAGGGACCATCCATGTCCCAGCAAACCAGAATGGTTGCCTATTCCATCTCTTGCTACAATAAGTCTCACTAAGAGATAGAAGATAAAAATATTTTCCATTTATTTATTTATCCGCTTATTTCTTCACTTATTTATTGAGTCACTTATTTATGTCTTCACTTCACAGCTCCCTTTCCTTCTCTCCTCCCAGATCCCATCTTCCCTCAGTAAAACTGCCTCCTCTTCTTTTCTTTCTGTGCTGCTCTCTAAGTAGCTTCCTTCTCACTTTTTAGTACGAGTTGGGCGGATCCTATTCTGTCAGATCTTTCTCTGAGTCATCACGTATTCTGCCACTCAATTAGGTATCATTGTCAAACACGGGTGCTTCCATGTACAGACTAACTTGACCTTAGCTGTTTGGGATCAGAGCTGTGTATTTTTTTTTTTTTCTTTTCTTTTTTCGGACCTGGGGACTGAACCCAGGGCCTTGCGCTTGCTAGGCAAGCACTCTACCACTGAGCTAAATCCCCAACCCCCAGAGCTGTGTATTAATGATGTATCTGTACCTTAGCCCGAGGGATTAGTGGTACGTGCTAAGGCTGAGCCACACCACAACTAGAAACAGCTTTTATTTTCAGTAAATAACAAAATCTTGGGCTTCACAGTGCGATTAAATATCCTGTAACAAACTCCAATAAAAACGTTTAAAATAAAGAAATTTAGGAAGTCCAAATTTCTAAGATAATTGATTCAGGAGTTATATCACTGTACAAATCCATACAATATCTTTTTAGACCACACCCCGTTCTCCAGATGCAGCTAAAAACAACACTTATATTTTCATTTCCTGGAGGAGATGATGGTGAAATGAAGAGACACTGAAACGGTATTTTATCAATAGGTATGCCCCCAAAGACAACATGTACCAATATATACATGCACCAATACCATTGTGTGTTTCAAGACATTCACGGTTGTTTATGGCCTTATTCAAAGGATATTAATAAATACAAAACAAAAACTTGCATCAGTGAGAAGTACTGCTTATTAGTTTAGTACATTTTGGGTTTTAAAACAAGAAAAGTTGTGGGAAAACTGTGAATTAAGCTCGAAGGCTACCACTGATTCGATGGCCTTCTGGGGCTCTGCAGGTAATGGAGAATCCCTTCGTTAGCAGAATTTCTCCTTCTCTGACCTTGTCTGAGGTATTCTAAGCCCACAGGTAAACCTCTACTTGAGGAACATCCTGTAGCCTCAATTAGATGATAGGATTGACTTCCTTTCTCCTGACAAAACCTGTTCAGCTGGAATCTGAGATTCCTGAAATGCTTTCCCATGCTAATGAGGCATTCCAGGTAGCCTAAGCTCCCAGCCAATGACATTCATTCATCCTGGATGTCAATGACCTCAGTCTCCAAAACTTCATAAACCTTCAATCACCTTAAGTTGATCTGACAAGAGGTCCCGGAGTGGTCATTATACGTATTCACAGGGCTTCTGAACCCCCAGTTTGATGTCTCTGCTCCCACGGCCACAAGGGCGGGGTCAGTTGAAGATCCACGAGAGCCTGGAGACCCACAAAAGATTCCTCTTTAATGAATTCTGTGGTACTACTGTTAGGACAATCGTGTCCAAGTTATGACTTTATAGAGATTAAACACACGGTGTTATTCACATTTATGATATCTTAACAAATGCCTGAGATAATCAGCTTATGAAGAGAAAAGGTTTCTTTTCACTCACAGCCTTGGAAGTCCCAGCACGTTTGTCCCACTGCATTTGGGCCTGGGATGAGTGGTGCATCATGGTGAGAGCTCACTCAGGGTAAGGTGTTCCACTTGTGGTCAGAGGCAAATGAAAAGACAGGAAGTTGGAAGTGCTAAGATTTCCAAACCACCTTCCGGGGCGTACGTACCACTGTGTACTGCTGTGTTTTAGCTTAGTTCAGTTTGTTTGCCTCAGAGGGGCGGGGCTTGAGTGCGCTTCCGTTTAGGTTTAGCGTGAAGACCTGAGGTCAGTCTCAAGTCTTATTCCTCAGGGGCTGTCCTTGTTCTTTATTATTTATTGCTTCTTTTGTTTTTCCATTGGAAAACAGTATGCTTCACTGTATTTGGAACTTACCAATTAAGATAGGTTGACTGTCCAGTGAGCCTCAGATAGTCTCCTTCCCAGAATTATAAGCATAAACTACCTTGGATAGCTCTTTTTAAAATTGGATATTTCTTTATTTACATTTCAAATGTTATTCCCTTTCCCGGTTTTCTGGACATAAGCCCCCTATCCCACCCCCTCCCCTTATTCTATCTCCCCCCTTCCTCCCCCCACCCCCCAATTCTCCTACAATGAGGGGGAGGTGTCCAACCTTGGCAGAACCAAGGGCTTCTCCTTCCGTTGGTGCCCACCAAGACCATCTTCTGCTCCATATGTAGCTGGAGCCATGGGTCTGTTCATGTATATAGTCTTTTGGTAGTGGTTTAGTCCCTGGGAGATCTGGTTGGTTGGTATTGTTGTTCTTATGGGGTTGCAAGCCCCTTCTGCTCCTTCAATCCTTTCTCTAACTCCTCCAATGGGGGTTCTTTTCTCAGTTCTTGGTTTGCTGCTGGCATTTGCCTCTGTATTTGGCATGTTCTGGTTGTGTCTCTCAGGAGAGATCTATATCCGGTTCCAGTCAGCACGAACTTCTTAGCTTCATCAATCTTACTTAGTTGGTGGCTGCATATATGTGGGGCACATGTGGGGCAGGCTCTGAATGGCCGTTCCTTCAGTCTCTGCTCTTGGATAGCTTTTTATGTGGGTGGGAGCTAGGGATGAAACAAGATGTTGATGTTTGCAAACCTAGCACAACATCGAGAGCTCCCTCTCCAGCCCTCATGCCACCTTTTTCTTCCAACCAAGCACTTTCTCTGTGAGCCAACATGGACACCCTGATTAAGATAGGTGAAGAGAGTCAGGCTGTGACTCTACTTGGGACTGAGCATAGCACTTTAGTGTTCAAAGAACACAACAGAGGGAAGAATGAGAGAAGGCAGACATTCAGAAGGAACCAAAGAGCCAAAAGAACAGAAAAAGGAATATAGCAAAAATAGTGTTTATAGCTGTAATTTCCATGATAGCCAACAGGAGCGATGATGGCTAAGAATTTTTTTTTTAATTTTTACAAATTTTAAATGATGGACAATCAGGGGACAGATCAGAGACCATAGACATACCATGTAAACAAACACATCCTGGGAGGGGGACACACACATCCTGGGGGCTTGAGGTTTATGGGTCTTCCTACGACATTTTTATTATCGAATACATGTTTGTGTGCTTTTTCTCGGTCACAAAACGAAAAGGGGTTGAAACCCGAAAAATGGCAATCTTTAAAACACTTTTTTTAATTATAGTGCTGCATGTATGTATCATAGGTGTACATGTGTGTGCAGATGACTGAGGATGCTGAAGGCACCAAATGCTCCCAAAGCTGTTACGGGCCGTTGTAGGGTGCGTGGCATTGGTGATGGGAACCGAATGAGGATCCCCTAAAAGCACAGTGCACACTTGTAACCCTGACCCCCCTCTCCAGCCCCAAGGATGACTGGTTTTTGTTTGTTTTGTTTTTCTTGATAAAAATGATGTTTCATGATACTGTTTATATTTCTCTGAGTAGAAGAAGCTGGTATGGTGATGTGTTGGTGTGCTCGTGTCTGCATGTGCCGGCGTGCTCATGTATGCACGTGTCGGTGTGTTCATGTATGCGTGTGGCGGTGTGCTCGTGTATGCAGCAGGAATTCTACGTTAAAGGCATCGACGTCTTTTTGTTGTTTTACGACATGAGCAAAGGCATATTGGTTATTAGACTAGAAACTTAGTTCTTGCTACACGTGTTTAGTTTGCTCATAGAGACTAAGCTATATCACAGTTGAGAGTATAAACATTAAACATAGGTTAGAATATCTTAAAATTTTAGGTTAAAAGACATGTTCAACCCAGAGAGGCACATCTGACATCTTAACTCTGAGGAGGTGGAGATCAGACAATGGTGAATTAAAACCATTTTGGGCTGCATAGTGAACTACTGTCTAAAAACAACCGAACCAATCCAAACCAAACCAACCCAACCCAAACCAAACCAACCAACCCAAACCAAACCAAATCAACCAACCAACCCATCAAACAAACGAACAAAAAACCCAAATCAAAAGTAAAAAAAAAACAAACAAACAAACAAAAAACCCAACACAATAACAACTGGTAACAATAAATGTAACTCAAACCAAAATAACAAAAACCACTATCGATTTGAGATTTCTTGACCTGTAATATGATATGACTTTGTAATATTAAGAAAATTGGTCTTTTTGCAATGCAATTGTCCAGAGTTATCTTAACCTTCTGTTCCCAACATCAAAAACTAACGTCGGGGGATAGGTGTGCATCTCAGGTGACAGAGCTTGTACTCCGTACAAAGAACGGCCTGGGCTTGAACCCCCTGTCACGATATCAACCAAGGAATCCCAGCACATGGGAGGTAGAAGCAGTTGGGCCCAGAGGTCAAGATCATCCTCAGCTACACAATGATTTAAGGCTAAACTGTCTTTTTAAAAAGTTTCAGAGAAAATTTAATGTTAGCTTTTTCCCCTTCAATTCTAAAATGGGTGAGACTTGCCCTCTGGTTTCCTCCTTTAGGAACCCTGTGATACCTGCAGACCTCTTCCCAGAAGTAGTAAATGAAGCATTTAAACTCTCCTGAAGCCCCTGTCCACTAAGTACTCATAGTTCACTAATTTAATTAAGATGTAATTTGTTTAGCTTTGATTAGTGGTCCATCTCAAATGAAAAGCATGCTCAGATGGTCTTTGTGTTTCTACACGGACTCAGCATTAAGATGTTTGTCTGGGGTGTACAGGACGGTAAGTAGTATTGTTATTAGTTTTAGTTATGAGAAATCAATTTTCATTTCTGTTTATCACAAGCCTTCTCATATAATTAATTGGGACAAAGTTCAATTATACTGGAAACCAGTGCATAATTTAAGTAAAATGTAGATTGCTGTCTTTATGCAGGTGAAGGCAGGCACAAGATAAGACAAGGCCTGTGATTGGGCAGTGAAAAAGTAAGGCGGGCACAGAGTTTTGAAGGGAGGAGTGAGAGAGGAGAAAGAGGGAGAAGAATCAAGATGGAGGTGGAGAAGGACGACCCAGATCTGTGTGGCCTTAAATGGCCACAGGTGGTTATGAATATTTCATAAGGGATGGATTTTTATAGGAAAATTTGTCTTATCTAGGTGGGCAGTTTACACCATCATCAGTTGGTTGTGATTTTATTGTGTAGTCATTCTGTAAAATGAGAATTTAAGATATAAATCTGATTGATAAATTGCAAACTTACTGAATTTTGATTTTAACAGTTACTGGGAGTTGTGACTATAACCCCAGGGGGTGGACGCTGGGAATGTGCTCAGAGTCCACCACAAGAGAGCCTCGAGATAGACGATCTCTGTACAGAACAGGCGGTTCAGGGGCGGATGGCAAGTTTGCTGCGGGGGCTCAGAGGGTAGCCGGTGGCAGCGAGGGATGGAGATTGGCTACAGTGGTAGCGTTTTCCAGGGGAAGTGAAGATGTTATTTTTCAGCTGAAACTGAAAGAAATTTAGGTAGAAAGTGGGAGGTATAATTATGTGGTTTGGAGTTTTGTCAGGGTACTGGAATTCTTGCTTTTTATTTTTAAGACGTGCCAAAGAGTTTTTAATTGAACAAAGTGTACCAGGAGCTCTGTTCACTTCTTACCGTATCACGTTGGCGCACGTTCGCCTAAGGCCCTTTACATTTTAACTTTTCCTCGGGCAGCTGAGAAACTACACTCATCTCACCTATAAAAATATTTTGGGGGCTTGTGAGTAAAGCCATTAAGCCTGATGACCCGAGTTCAATCCCCAGAATCCACAGAGTGGAAGAAGACAATTGTACCACAAAGTTGTCCTGGTCTCTACACATGTGCCACAGCACATGTCAGTATATGTACACACACACACACACACACACACACACACACACACACACACACACGTGAACATGCAGAACAAACAGTAAGAAAATGTGTTTTTAAATAAAATTCTCTCTCTCTCTCTCTCTCCCCCTCCTTTCTCTCTCTCTCCCTCCCCTCCATCCTTCTCCCTTCCTCCCTCCCTCCCCAACTCTCTCCTCTCCCTCCTTCCCTCCTTCCCTCCCTCCCTCCCACCTCCTCTCTCTCAACACAAATAGCAAGGGTGAATGACATCCTCTCTCAAGGCTGTTCTGTTTCATTTGAAATTAATGCAGAATCCACTTCAGAAAGACATTTGCAAGTTTCCTTAGCGCTAAACCACCCCTTTTATTTTATCAATAAAAATCCATGTAGGGCAGAATTAGCAGAATAGGATAAGGAAATGACTACTTGGGGTTCTCAGATTAAAACCCAAGGCTTCTGCCTACTAGGAATCAGATCACCTGGCTTTAACATCGACCTCAGCGGTTGGCTAGCTGCAAAAGAATGCACTAGCCAGTCGACTTTAATGTCTCATGAACTGTGCTGTCCTCATTCATAGCATCTAAAGAATGTAGCTCACATGTTCTGTCACAATTGAAACATAGGGAGTGCTCAGCGCATGGAAGTATTATTATTTACAGAGTCTTCGCTAGATCTTAAAATCTGGAACTTAGTGGAATAGGCTAGGAGCAGAAGCGGTGAGAGCCTAATGAAGAAACATAAATTATAGTCCGTGAGTAGCTTTGTGTAGCGTGCATGTGTAGCATGTGTAGTTTAGATCTGTGGCAAAGGGAGCTCAAAGAATTTAATCAGTGCAATGGCTAGATGACATTTGTGTCTTAGAAGCAGGCTTTCGGTTACAGGGTAGAGGAGGTTGTAGGCAGGAGTGAGGCTGGGAATAGCCTCCGGTACCTTTGAAACTCCATTTCCTGTAAGGGAGCAAAGCCTCAATAGAATGGTTAAGGCTTTTATGTCCTTATCATTGTTTGAGAGAAGTAATAGTCCTGACATAAAATGACAATAAACTTCTAATTGTTTGCTGCTGCTGCTGCTGCTGCTGCTGCTGCTGCTGCTGCTGCTGCTGCTGGTGGTGGTGGTGGTGGTGGTGGTGTGTGTGTGTGTGTGTGTGTGTGTGTGTGTGTGTGTGGGTTGAGATGGGGTTTCTCACTGTAACCTTGGCTGACCTAGGACTCACTTCATAGACCAAAGTGTCTTCAAACTCAGAAATCCTCTTGCCTCTGTCCCCCAAGTTCTGGGATTAAAGGCATGTGCCCACTAAACCCACCATGCCCAGGCTACTTTAGTTGTCCAACTTTATATCTCAACACACATATTTCCTTTACTGCTTCTATTTCTTTTTATCTATTTACTTTATGCATATGAGGACACTGTTGCTAGCTTCAGACTGTAGCTGTCCTCAGACACACCAGAAGAGGGCATCCGATCCCATTGCAGATGGTTGAGAGCCACCATGTGGTTGCTGGGAATTGAACTCAGGACCTCTGGAAGAGCAATCAGTGCTCTTAACCACTGACCTTCCAGCCCCTGCTTCTATTTCTTATTCGTGATTTCTGAAAGTTCCGAACAAAGAATTCAGGGAGCCAAACTTGCTAGGATTATGTCTAGAGCAAGCATAAACAGAATAAGCAGACGTTTGGTTTACTCTTTCCTTAGTTACTGTATCAGCACAGAAACATTTTGCCTTCCCGGTACTTAATTTATGGAAATACAAGTTACAGAGGGGATGAAAGCACTATGTTTCTGACCATGGCGAAGGATGCATAGTTATGTGAAGACTCTCAGTGGGACCACCAAATAATGAGCGCATGGCCCTCACACTTCTGCAAGCTGAGGCCCTGCTCTGCTGCAAGGGGACTGGGATCCTTTCTTTATCCTACTCTGAGCTTCATGGCATTTTTTTCTCAAAACCATTGGTTTCCCAACATTGTCTCTTCACCCACACAAAGTAAAACACTAAGAATATTTATTTTCTACGCCAGGCACTTCTTTTTCTCTTAAAGTTTTTTTCTTATTTTTTGAGATTATATCAGTCCCCCCTTTCCTTTTCTTTCCCCAAAGTCTTTCACGTACCTGTTTTCTTTTAAATTCAAGACCTCTTTTTCTTTAATTTTTGTTTTACATAATCTTAGGACTGAAATCAATAGGGTAGATACAAACAAGAAACAAAATACATTAAAATATTATATAAACAAAAATAAACAAAAAACAATAAAAAAGAGTGAAACAAAGAGTACTTTTTTATTTAGAAAATTAATAAGGTTGATCCCAATCGAGAAAAAGACAAAGGAGAGAAAATCCAAATTAGCAAACTCAGAAATGAAAAGAGGGACATAATAAACACTGAAGAAATTTAGAAAACCTCAAAGATAGACTTTAAAACCTGTACTCTAACAGATTGGAAAGTCTAAAAGAAATGGATAATTTCGATATATACCACTTGCCAAAGTTATATCAAGACCAGATAAATGATTAAAACAATCTTATAGCCCTTAGTGAACTAGAAGCAGTAATTGAAAATTTCACAAGCAAAGGGAGAAAAAAAAGTTCATAACCACATGGTTTTGGATCAGAATTCCATCAGACTTTCATAGAAGAGAGTCAATGCCAATACTCTTCTAATTATTCTACAAAAATTAAAACAGAAGGAACATTGCCCAATTCATTTTATGAGGGCACAGTTGTTGTGATATCCAAACCACATAAGGACAAAGAAAGAAAACTATGGACTAACTTTTCTTATGAACATAGATGGACAAATTCTCAATAAAATACTGGATAACCAAATCCAAGAACACATCAAAAAGATCATCCACCATGGTCGAATAGCCTTCATCCCAAAGATTCAGGGATGGTTCAAGCTGCGTATCAATACATGTAATTTACCATATAAAGAAACAGAAGCACATGATAGTACAATTAGATGTAGAAAAGGCCTTTGATAAAATCTAGATACCAGGGGCTTACCTCAGCATAATAAAGGCAGTTCACAGCAAGCCCATAGCCAACATTGACTTAAATGGAAAGAAACTCAAAGAAATTTCACCAAAATCAAAACAAAGTCAAGGTTGTCCTTTCTTCCACATCTGTCCAATACAGCTTTAGAGCAATAAGACAACTGAAGGAGATCAATGGGATAAAAACTGCAAGGGAAGAAGTCAAAGTATCTTTATTTTTAGATTATTTGATATTATATATATTATCATATATATACACATTATATACATATACACATACACATATATATGTGTATGCATATGCTATCCTAAAAATTTCACCAGGAAACTTGTACACTGATATAACTTTCAGCAAAGTAGCTGGTTAAAAAATTAACTCACAAAAATATCAGTAGCCTTCCTACATACGAAATACACATGGGCTGAGGAAGAAACCAGGAAAACCATACTTTTTACAACTTTCCACTTCATATGGAAACACAAAAACAATCTGGAACAATTAGCCATCAGCTAGAAGCATCACCATCCATAATCTGAGATTGTCCTACAGAGATACAGTGACAAAGCTGTGTCCAAAGAGTGGACACCTTCATCTATGGGATCCAGTTGGAGATACAGACGTAAGTCTACACACGTATGGACACCTGATTCATAGAGATGGGAAATACGCCCTGGAAAAAAGACAGCATCTTCAATGAATGGTGCTGGCCATTTCAGCCTGCAGAAGAATCGAATAGATCCATGTTTATCACTGAGCAAAATTCAACTCAAAGGCATCAGTGATGCCAGCATAAAACCAGACACTGAACCTGACAGAAGAGAAAGTAGGAAATATCGTTGAACGCATACATACACATACATCACATATGTATGTGCAGGAGACAACGTCCCGAACAGAGCACTGTTAGTGCAGGTACTACGTCGACAGTTAATACATGAAACTCTTCTGTAATGCGAAGGACACTGTCAATCAGACAAGAAGACGGCCTGCAAAATGGAAAAGGGTTTTTTATTAACTTCATATTTGACAGGACTAATGTCCAAAATATATTAGGAACTCAATATATTAAAAAAAAAAAACCCAAATAACCTTATTAAAAAATGAGGAAGAGGTCTAAATAGAATTCCCAATAGAGGAAACTCAAATGGCTCGGAAACACATAAAGAAATTGTTCAACATCCTTAGCCATCAAAGAAATGCAAATCAAAACTACTAGCTTGAGGCCCAACTGTGTCAGTGATGTAGACCTCTCTCTCCACCTCCCTCTTGACGCCCCCCCTCTCTGTATGTATGTATTTATGTATGCATGTATTGCTGTGTGTGATATGTGATGTATGTGTAAGTCTGTGAGTATGTGATGTGTGTGTGGTGTGTGTGATGTTTGATGTGTGGGTGTACATGTATATGAGTGTGTGTAAGAGTACGTGTGGTGTAAGCGTGTGGTATGTGTGTTAGAGTATGTCTGTGTTTATTTAAGTAATTCTAGCTCACCTAAATATCTGAAACATCTCTACATTTCTGTTTTTAAGTGCATGCTTGCAAAAACCAAGACCAGTTTAAGAGCAGGACCAGGGGAAACACCCAGCCACCGACAAGAAGCTGGATAAGCCATAATTTTTTAATTTGTATTTTTCTAGCAGTGGCTAACATAATGTTATAATACTTGAATTCAGACTCAACAGATTTTAGGCATCTCTTGGAATCAGAATGAAAGCTATTTTAGCCCTGAATTACATAAGACTTGAAATTATGTAAGACTTCACGGGCAATGGTTCTGAAAGCACTTGGGACCTCTGTGAGACCTGAAGCTATTACAGCCAAAGGAAACTCTCAGAACAGAGGGAACGAAGCCAGAAGGAACCGGAAATGAGGAGTCCCAAAAAGAGGGGAGCAAGTCTGACAGAGAGTGACCAAGAGCCTATAAGGAGCTGACATGATGCAAAGATTAAACAATGGATTTCATTTTTTTCTCTGTTTCTTTTCAATTATATTTCCCCTGGAGTCTGTGGTTTTGAGCATTATACAATGTAGCTGTGTTTGTGTACCTCAGAATAGGAAAAGCATGGAATTATAACATTGTCCTGTGAACATCATTATTTAGAGTTATAGTTTTTACTATTTTAGGGGTTCATGGAACATTTAGGATAATCTAACTCTCAAACTCTGACAGTGAAATGTATAAAAGTGTAATTTTACACACACACACACACACAAACACACACACACACACACACACAAACACACACACATACACACACACACACGAGTTCTGCCAGGGTTTCAAGAGCCTCACAGAGTCACATAATTTGTGCTTAGGTCCAGATAGTTAATGTAATAGTATTAACCTCGATTGGGTATATACCATGCCAGATATCCAGCTAAGTACTTTATCTGACTTAATCTTCATGCTACTTATATGACACAGATAATTCGATGCAGCTTAGAGGGTTTAAATAATATGCACCAGCTTGCACAGATTGAATGCAGGAGACACTATTAAAACCAAGGCATGCTATCTTTCCAGTCCTCTGCATTCCTTAGGTGCCTATGGTGCTCAATCCAGGGCTGAGGCCCCTTGAGCCTTCTTCCGCTCATGGTTGCATGTTACTGGTGTCATCAGAGTTCAGGTCTTGGTTTGGTAGCCATGCTGATGAGACCTTGCTGGTGTAACTTCAGGGGGCCTTTCTAGGAGACACAACCTCACAGTGAACTCCCCGATCATCTGGCTTTTACAGTCTTTCTGCCCTCTCTTCTGTAAAGATCACAGAATCCCCAGAAAGAATACACACACACACACACACACACACACACACACACACACACACACACACACACACACACACAACAATTAGAACAATTAGACAAAAAGAGGTCATAAGTTTGAGATAGACAGCAAGATGAGGGTATCTGCAAAGGATTAGAGGGAGGAACAGGATGGGAAATAATGTGATTCTATTATAATTAAATAAGTTATTATAAAATCAATGAAAGTTGGTTCCAGGGCCTAAGTTCTCTTCTTCTTTTATCATACTCAAGATTGAAACTAGGATCTCCCTTGTGCATGTGAAACAAGGGCTTTATCATTGCACTGCATCCCTACCAAGCTTTGACTCACCCAGCGCCCTGGTCATCTTTATAACTGGATGACATAGGAAGATACAGAAATAAAACCCCACCCACAGCCAAGAGAGTTGTGCCTCCATTCTTGTTCCATTAGTCTCATCATGGTCAAAACAAGTTAAATAAGTTGTAAATAATCTTAAGGAATAGGAAAAAAATGTATAGAAGAAAATCATCCTTAGCCAGTGCTTCAGGGATATGTGTCAACACTGCAAAGTTTATTGAATGACTATTTTGTGCAAAAACTATCAGGGTTTCACATGTGCCATTGCCCTTGATACCTAACAGTATCGAGCAGTATGCAGGCTCAGGAGACAAAAAATTGACCCAAAATGATATAAACAATGATTACCTAGTGAGACTGGAGATTCTACTCAGTGTCTTTCGCTGAAACCCATATTCTTAATTTTTTTCTGTATTGTCCCATGTTTTTTTGCCCCATGTTTTTTTGCAGAAAATAAATATTTATTTTTATATAAAATGTCTATATATAAATAAGTTTTTTTTTTAAACAGAGCATTCTGTCATGTCTAGTGGTACAGTGTTGTAACCTCAACTATCCAAGAGGCTGAGGTAGGACGGTTGCAAGTTCAAAGGCCCAGCTCCTTTACAGAAGCAAGTTAGTGACCAGCCTTGGTGACTTAGTGAGGCTCCATCTGAGAATAAAAATAAAGAAAATAAGAGCTGGCTCAGTACTGAAAGGGAGAGAGCAGGGGACTGATTGATTGACATTTACAATCTCCCCTTTCCTCGGCAATATATTGCAACACCTGGCCATGTCAGTACATTCACTAGTCACAAATAGATTTTTGTGAGCTACTCTGTCATCATCGTAGTCATCATTGCAGTTGTCGTGTCTGTTGGGGGAGGGCACACAAGTGTCATGGAAGGCGAATGAAAGTCAGAGGACAGTTTAGTAGAATCATTTTGTTCCTTCTACCTTTCATAGGTTCCAGGGATGGACCCCGATCCCCCTAGGTAAGCTAAGTAAGCACCTCATGCTTAGCCACCTCATGGACCCTCTAAGGACTACTCATGAGTGGTTGTAGTATTCTAATGAAGACTGAAGAGTCCCTTAAGTTAAATAGTTCATTTTGGTTGAATGGAGATGAAAGCATTGATTCTTACCATGGGGTAAGCATTGTGTGGGTCGGGAAGAAAGTGACTTCATGTCTTTGAAGTGTAATGAATGAGGTTGAGTACAGGTGTCCTGCAGCTAGTGGGCCTTCCTAGTTATGTATAAAGCCTCCTTGTTTGCTAAGTGGGCATAAAGTACCACTGTTGGAGAAAAGGCTACGATAACTCTTGCTGAGATCGTTGCACCTTTGTTTCCTAAGCAGTCCCTCTCTGAATCCTTTCTTCCCTCTGCTCCCCCATTCTCACTCCCATCCCTTCCTTTCCTTTCTCTTTCATTATTACGCCTGCCTGCCTACCTCCCGCTCACCTAGTTCTGAACATCCCAGGATGAATTCACTTTGGAACCAATTGCTTAAAAAAAAATAACCAAACAAACAAACATAAAACAAAAGACAGCCGTAGATGGGAAGACAATAACGACAAGAGAAAGACAGCCTGTGAAGCCTTCTGCAAACCACTGCTCTGCCAGGCCTGTTGCTGTCTGTCTTTGAATTACACCAGCAGCAAACTTTCTCTTGTTCCCTAAGTCTCTCCACCCTCTGTTCTCAGTGCCTTTCTTTGGGTTGCTTACCTGCAGGGTGTCCTTCCCCTCTTGTTTGTGTACTCAGATTTAAAGATCCACCTCTGGGAAGTCTCCTCTGACAGCCTCAGGCAATCAGTTACTTGATCCATTTCTTGTTACTGAATCGAGGCTCATTTATATGCTTGTTCTCTTGGTAAATATTTAGAAGGCAAGACTTTTGTATAACCTGCCTTTCTCTGTGTAATAATGTCCATACTGGTGGAAACAAGGGAAGAATATATAAAGAATGAGTAAAATATTCAATTATTGCCTGGAACTCAGTAGGCTGAAAATGTCAATGTTATAAATATATGTGAATTCAAGTTACCTTTACAATTGTGGATCTTGAATTACATTGCACACTTATTTCTGACGAATAGACGAGATCATAGATTGCAGGAGAAAATGGTTTCACATTTGTAACTACGTGAACTCTCATTACCAGAAATCATGAAGTTAAAGGTTTCTTCCTATAGGAGGTAGAAACGAATGTGTGAACTGAGTTGAAAATGATATGACTGGGGTTAGGTTTCAGCCAGCTTGCAACCAGCAACAACAGGTTTCTGCTTGTACGAACATGTGTGGAACAGAGAGTACAAATGTCTGTTATCAACAAACTCAAATGGTGTGTAGCTAATTCACCCGGGGCGTTAGGCTGGCTTTGACTTGAAGTTCTGACAGCAGTCTGCATTTGGGTGCCTTGAGAAAGCCACGGTGCTTATGGTGGGTCAAAGGGACGACAGTCCCACAATACTGTGCATGTCGTGTGAACAGTGGCTTCCTTCAGTGCTCTGTTTAGCTTATCCTGCACTGTTGGGGATCTAGATGTCCATATTGACACATCATGTCTGAACTCCCTTCCTCTCTTGGACCATTGGTAGCAAGAGTCCCACAGCCCCACAGGACAAATGTCCTTTTCTCTCCCCATTCTTCCCTTTTCATTATAGTCTTGTTCTCTGTCAAAGCCTCAGTTCCCAGCATATTTGATGCGTTTAGTGATCTCCAAATTGGGTCTTTACCTCCGCCATTTCTTCGAAGCTTCCGCCAGCTACAACATTTATTAATTACATCACCTTCATTACCAACTTTATCCTCAGTCGCGTTTCCTCTCGCATACCCCTGGAAGAATGGCCGCGTACGGTCACTTGGAGCCATCTTTCTCTTGACACTGTCCTATGACTTCTCTTTTCCCTATAATTTATACATTTGACCATTTACTCCTTCCTGTTTCACTCTTAAGTCTTTTGACTGGTTTTTTTCTACCGCACTGTGTAGCCTCAGTCTAACCATCTGTAGCACCTTTCCAGAAAATCCACCACAGCAGAGGTGTGGCTGGCTTGCGTCCACCCAGCCATCCTCCAAACAGTTACAGGTCTTTATTATTTATTTGGACAGGGTCCTGCAGTGTAACTCAGGCTGGCTTTGGGTATATTATCTGCCTCAGACTTCTTACTGTTGGCATTACTGACTCATGCTCCTACATCTTGAACCAGAATAGACTTTTTAATGTAAAAATCAGATGATATGCCTTTCTTTATTAAGAATAATTATTTTGTATTCATAATTATTTTTAAAAACAATATGCGATTGCCATAACTCTGTGTATACGCATACATACATGCATATGTCTGTGTATATGCATATATACATACATATGTCTGTGTATATGCATACATACATGCATATGTCTGTGTATACACATATATGCATGTCCGTGTATACGCATACATACATGCATATGTCTGTGTATACGCGTACATACATGCATATGTCTGTGTATACGCGTACATACATGCATATCTCTGCATATATGCATACGTACATGCATATGTCTGTGTATATGCATACATACATGCATATGTCTGTGTATATGCATACATACATGCATATGTCTGTGTATATGCATACATACATGCACATGTTTAAAATCAACTTCTGTATCGTGATAATATCGTACCAGGCAGGCTTCTGAGCTCTTTATAAGCACTGATTTAACTCTTGCAAGTTTACAAAGTAACCGTTATTGTAATGAGAATATTGGAATGCCTTTGAGCAGGACAAAGCCTTTCTTGCCCTTTGAGCCGGCTTTGCTCAGAAGTTATGGTGCTAGATAATCTCACAAAACTTCCTCTGAGTCAGTGGGATTTGATGACACTCATTGATCACAGATGGTGAATTTTAGAGAGAAGTTTGTTGTGAATTCATTCATTGGGATTTAAGAGGGAAGAAAGAAAGAATGTGTGTGTGTGTGTGTGTGTGTGTGTGAGAGTGTGTGAGAGAGAGAGAGAGAGAGAGAGAGAGAGAGAGAGAGAGAGAGAGAAAGAGTGAGTTAAATTATAGCAACAGCAATAGCAGGCAGAATTGCTATGTGAAAGAAGGGATCCCAGGAAGTAAGGTACCATTGAATTGCTAGTCTTTTTAAAGGACTGTAGCAGAAGGTGGGTGAGCTATGGAGAGGAGGTAAGATGGTCAGTCCATTAGGCCCAAGTAGACATCTAGACATCTCCTGTTAGAGTCAGTCGTTGAGTCCCAGAGAGCCTTTAAAGCAGGGGTGCCCATTCAGGAAAAAACATAGACACAGGAAACAGAACTCTTAGCTGGCATTTTTGGACTCTAGCAAGGACATTCTCAGAATTGCTGCTTTGGGGTCTTTGCTTATCAGATCAGCCGAGATCTGCACATCCCACCAATACCAGCTCACCCTACATATTTGGAACCTGGACAAATAGAGAAAATGATTTGCTCCAGGTCTCACTGTTACTGTGTGGTGCATGGCCCTGGGTCACCATGCGCCATGGTCCATGTTGCCACTAAAAACAAGGACTGGGTTTTGTTTTGTTCTGTTTTGTTTTGTCCTGGAAAAGAAAGATGCAGAGTTAGCAGGCTGTTTTCTAGGGCACGATATCGTCCGATCTCTTAGACTTTCAGCCAGTTAATTCATCTGCCTGCTTTCTGACTCATTTCCAGTTTCACTTGATTTCGTCTTCTGGAATGTGCCATCCTCCCTGCCAACTTAGGGCGTCTGCTCATTTTCTATCTTTTTCTGAACCAAGCTTGGTTCTGTCTCATCTCCCAAAGTAAGGCTACCTATGTCTCTACCAGGTACAGCATGGGTCCTTTGCATAACCAGACCATGGTTGATGTCTGCTTAGATACTTATGCTCCATCAGGACCTTGAGTCTCCTCTTTCCTGCCTGTTGAAATCGCCAACCTTTTGCACACATGTCTGTCATTTAAATAACAGAGTTATATTCTCAAAAGAGTTTTTTGACTGCTTGCCATGTGCAAGAGCATGCCGAGAGTTCAAGGGAGCAAGACGGACATCTTTCTTTCTAAAGTTTAAAAGTTTTCTGAATGAAAATCAGACGTAAGTACGGGAGTAAGTGCCTTGCTCTTAGCAATCAAGGTTCATGACTGAGACATGCATGTAGAAATTAGATGAATAAGAGAAGCACTTATAGAATATATATATATATATATATATCTCACATAAGGGCCTCGTATAACATAGGGCCTTCACATAACAGTGAAGACCTAAAAAAAAACAAGCTTTATAAGTTTTTCTTTATTTTTTTATTTTATTTCAGTCTCTCCTCCTTTTGTGAGGCCAGGCCTCACTATGTAGCATGGGCTGATTTCCATGATCCTCCTGTCTCAGCTTCTCAAGTGCTGGGATGATAAAGCCTTCTTGTGTTGTTTGCACTTGGTTTGAAGTGAACAGTTGGGGGAAAGTCTGAATGGATAAGAGGGTAACGATCTAAAGGCAGTGAGCAAGGGCAGGGGTGAGGATGTGGGAAGGATGAGCTTGTTGGAACCCTTGCCTTCAGAGACAGGATGCTCCTTCCTCTGCGTTAGGCTTCATCTCATTGGATGTTCTTAGGGCTATGTCACGGAAGGTGAGCCAAGACAGGTGACAGTGAAGACCTGTTTGGGTAAGAGGGCAAACTCTGTGAGAAGGAAGAAAGGGAAAGGAGGCGGGGTGTAGAGAGAGAGGAATACTGCAAGAAATAATTATAAAGGCCCATTCAGAAAAAGTCACGTGATTGACTTGGTTTTCAGTTTACAAATAATGGATATTTGTTTATCAAGTTAGCTCAAATTAAGTGAGGTTTTGCTTTTCTTCTTTTAAATCCAGAATTATCTCTCTGGTTCTCCTCAGGACAAATTCCTCCTGAGATGCACAGCCTTTCTAAAGCTTAACATGCCGGAAAACAAACTCCTTTCCTTACTAGCTAAACAAATGCCTATAAGGCCCCATTTCAATTAGTAGTGTGGACTATTCTACTCGGTCTTTTAGATTCTTCTTATATCCTTCACCTGCTCGCTTGCTTGATAACTTACTTACTTACTTACTTACTTACTTACTTACTTTATTTATTTATTTATTTATTTATTTATTTATTTATTTATTTCGGCAGGTCTCAATATGTTTCTCTGGCTGACCTGGAACTCACTATGAAGCCTTTATAGTCTTTTCTAACTGCCTCCTTCCTTCCCTTCGCTTTCAATTAGAGCATGTTTGTCTGTTGTTTTAATAAACAATTCTCCGTCTACTGTAGTATTTTTTAATCTTTATGACAAACAAGTAAGGTATTATTGCAGTTTTCATGACTTTAAGGGAAGTGCAATTGGTCAAACGCCGCACACCGGTCATCTGACATTTCAGATGTTAACATCTAAAATAAATCCTACCTGGTACTTACTTTGGCTTGCTTGCAAATCTGTTCAACTTCTGGAATCTGCTCAGGAACCATTCCAGCTGTTGGTCTCTTCTTGAAGCTTTTTGTTGGTTTGTTTTGTTTTTAAAGATTTATTGATTTATATGAGTGCTCTATCTGCATATATGCCTGCATAGCGGAAGAGGGCATCAGATCCCATTACAGATGGTTGTGAGCCACCATGTGGTTACTGGGAATTGAACTCAGGATCTCTGGAAGAGAACAGGATACTCTTAACCACTGAGCCATCTCTCCAGCCCTTCTCAAAGCTTCGTAACAGTTACTCTGAAGTCCATTTACATTCTAGCAGCAATGCACTTAGGTACTTGATATCAGTGGCTTATGTACCAAACCAAATGAGTAATTCCTAGAAGGCAGGGATTATGTCTTGTATTTTTAACTTTCTTCATGGTCTGATGAATTAAAACATTCCTAAAATTTGTCCCTTGAATACAGGTTTAAATTTAGAACTGTACGTTCGATAATCCCACTGGGTAAGAACAAGACCACTATTAGAGTTTTTGAGTCAAATGTGAAGCAAGCTGTATTACATACTGGCCAGAACAATGGGCAGTGACTAGATCAATGCCTGAGACTCCCAGAGTATGACACTAAAGTACATTAGTCAGGGGATTATAAGGGGAAGACCCCACGAGGCTGCATAATTCCCACCTTCGTCCAATCAGGGTCAAGCATACATCCTGATGTACTTCCTACCTGCTTACCTTCCACCGACATGTGCTCCAGCACATCCTATACAATCTCGGAAGCCAAGCTCGTTTCCGGAAGTGGAAACACGTGGCTTATTATCTTGCATGAACAACAATCCCCAGCGTTCCTGGAAATTCTCTGTCCTTGATCGAATGGGGCTTACAGGTTAGAAGCATATTTGTCTAACAGATCTCTTGAGCACAGGAATGTAAACATAAAACATATTAGCATCCTAAAAAGATCATCTAGGTATAACTGGAATTGATTATTTTCTGGATAATGTAAGGTATTTTAGAACATTCCCCTTTTTACAGCTAAATACTTGGAGATGCGAGAGACTAAATAATTTGTCTAGAATCCTTCAGGTGGGACACTAGAACCTAATAAAATAACATTCAAAATGTAGAGGGTTCCATGGGAATTAAAAAAAATGTCCGGCACAGCGATTTTCTTTTCCTACAAAATTCTATTCTCAGTATTTAAAAAATCACAAGGCTGTCTTATCACTCTGTTCATAGAATATAGTTCTGCCACAGAAGTCTATGATGTCTTCCACATTGTGACTTAACAGTGTTCTCTGATGATGACGGCACACAGGGCCTGAGGTGCAACATGCATTACAAATCCATTCAAATGTCCAGAGGGAAACATGGAGACACAGTGGCCTGCTCAGAACCGGGTGCCAAGGACAGATAAAGGTCGCTGAACATTTGATATGAATGCTGGTCAACCTTGAGTGTCGGGCTGTGAGAGCCTAAGAAATAGAAAGAAAAACAGAAGACGATCAGAGAAGTAAGAAAGAAGAAAAGGCAATGTGAGAAAGACCACAAGGAGCAAACACAATATATACTTATATACATATATTATATATATATGTATATGTGAACTATGTAATAAACATATACATGAATATATATGGATACATGTGAATACATATATATGAAAAGAAAGTATATCATTATGGAGAAGAAAAATGAATTGCCACTACAAACGAGATGTGGAGAGGAAATGGTACCAACTTTTAAAGTTCACAAAAGAAAACATACCTACTTTTTATCAGATCATCTCCATTTTCCCTTACAGCAATGTTCCATTAGCCTGGGAAGCTCTCTAACTGGTTACATAGTCCACACCCTCTGTCAATTTCCTTAAATTATCCCTGGTTTGAATATCTTTTGGAAAAGTTTAGTAAGTGAAAATATTTTTTCTCTCTTGAGTAATGTCAACCATAATTTCAATATTTAAAGATTCAACAAACTTTTGTTTTATTTTATTCTATTTCTAAAAACGTTTTTGAAATAAGGTTTCACATTGCAGCCCAAGCTGGTCAAAAACTTACAGTAATCTTATCTATGTGTTAGAATTACTCATGTGAGCCACCATAGCTGACTGAAAACACAGCTAACACCCCACCCCAAAACAATAAAAATACCCCTCTTTTTAATTGCAAATAAGGAGTTTACACAAACATAAATATTTTATGGTCATTGCATTTATTCAGTAGTGACTGCTGACTGCGTTGTCTACCCTGAACTACTCTGCTTCAGAGTTTCAATTTCTTCCTAGTTTTGGTCAAGTTGCTTTAAATGTTATCCACATAAACTGGCAAGAAACATTTACTAAAAAAAAAAATGTTAGCAGTCTACTCTGTAGTTTTATGCAGACAGCAATGTTGAGAAGATCTTTTCAGAGTCCAAGGTCAGCTTTGCCCAGTTTCCTTCTTTGCCAATCTCGTCTACTCCCGTGGTGCACTTGTTACAATAGGGATTTAGTGTTTGTTCACGCCATGGAGAACTCCCACACTTAGGCTCCACGGGTTTGTCCCTAATGTCCATTTCTCCTTTCTGTTGTGTTCTATAGTGCACAGAGCCATCTTTCCCTCTTTGGTTACCTCTTGGCTCTCATTGTGTCTCAGACTTTTCTAGGGACTGACATATTTTTGTGAGTACCAGGCAAGTAGTTTTTGAAAAATTGAACTTCTAATCTAGACATGTGCAACTGTCTATCATTTTTTTTAAATATCAGAGCAACTAAATGGATTTATCCAAATGCTATAGCTGGGGGTGTTATGGGCTGAACATTGATGTTTCCTTACTCAGAGTTGACCTGTTGAAATGCCCATTCTGATGGTACTAAGAGGTAATGCTTTCCATAGGTCCTGAGCACCAAACCTTCGTGGATGTATTGGTACCCTCCAAAATCATACCCCAGATATTCCTCAAGTGCGTTCTCTGCCATGTGTGATTTATGGTTTATAAGAATATGTATATTAGAACCAGATACTGCCTTCACCACGACCTTAGACTTTGGACCTCAAAATTTGTGAGAAATTCTTGTTAATTCACTGAATGCCTAGACATTTGTTATAGAAGGCCCAACGATGCAGTGTTTCTGTTATCGACCTTCTGCACTGACCTCCATCAGTTGACTATGGTAACATCCTATGGCTTCTGTGGCTTTGGACTCTACCTGACAGGGTGATGAGGGACTAAAGAAAGGCAGACATATCTACAGGAAACCTGGGATCCGGGGACCATGAACTGATGGAGATGCACCAGGAGTCTGGAATTATGTGCCACTGATCAAGGAGATAGGTTTACTGAATGAAGAGGTGGACATACCCTAGATGGCCGTCAGGCACTTTCTCCACCATGTGTGATAGACAGTTGAACCAGGAAGAAAAGGGTTAGCTAATCTCTGTAGGAAGTCTCTGTAGGTGAGCAGCTTCCGGTTGCAGCCATCCAAGTCAAGGAAGCTGTGGTTGATAGTTTCTGCATATACTCATTTTAGCTAAATGGCAATCATTTGGGACATCCCTGCCTACACCTGAGGGAGGCGTCACCATTCCTATGGGTCTGAAGCACTGTGGTCTTTGACGTGTATCTTCTCATATCAACAACACACATTCATTCAGCCCCTTATCCTCTCCCTGTAGCTAAGCTTGCAGGCTTCTCTGCTGTAAAATTAATATCTTTATTAACTACTGTATTGCCATGACACTACACCATGACCAAAGCGATTTACGGAAGGTGTTTATTAGAGCTTACAGTTTCTGAGGCTGTGTCCATGGACATTACAGCAGGAAGCTTGGCAGTGGGCAGGAAGCACGGCACCGGAGCTGTAGGGATGTGAGTTATTGCTGTGGACAAAGTGATTGTGCTGTATTTGGAGAAGTACACCAGGCTCTGAGGCTGTGAAAACAGTTGAGTACTGTAAGAAGGGCCGAATGGGCCATCCTTGTAGGAGCTTGGAAGACAGTAGCTAGATTTGGGCATTGGAAACTCTTCTAAATTGGTTTGTGGGTTTCATTTTCTATATTTTAAAAACAGGGTCTTACTAGAGAGTTGAAGCTGGTCTGTGACTCACAATGGAATCAGGAGCAAGGCTATCACATCTCACCCTGCTCCTACATTCTCTGAAATGATCCTGGTTTTGTTGTTGTTGTTGTTTTCAAACGTTGGTACTATTAGATGCTGTAGGCTCACCTGGCATAGTTCCCCCTATAGCTCTAGAATTAGTCAGTTTTTCATTGAGCATGGACTCCTGCTGCTCAGGATGGGTATCATAAAGACAAGGAAATAGACCTCAGTGGAACGTCCAAGAGACTCGAGCTCTGCTTTTGGATGATATCCTTCTCAAGGACAAAACCAGCTTTGAAACTGAAGTAAAGCAAAGAAAGAATTTTTTTCTCCCTCTGTTGCCAAATGCTCTTAAGATAATTTAAGGACAAGTTTCTTCCTGAACAGTAAGCAGAGAATTAATAAATGTTTGGTTAGACATTCAAAGGGAATATTACTTATTATTTGAACAATTTAGAAAGATCAGTGGGGAAACTTTTGTTAATGCATTAGTCTTACCAAAAGAAATCTTTGTAAATTCAAACCACATTTGATTCTTCGGAATTACTGCAATCTTTACCATCATCCATTAGCCTAACTTCTGAATGGAATAAAGAATAAAGCAAAGATGGGGGAAAAAAAGTCTCTGTCATGTGGTTTCCATTTGTAAACTTTTTATTAGATCTGCCAATATTTTAAATATTGAAATAATAAATGGACTTCTCACTTATTGTGTACTATTCATTCTGCTAATTACTTTACACATTCATTCTTACATTTTTAAAGGCATTATGAGATGTGGGCCTGGATATGCAACATATTTATAATTCAACAAACCAAACCCATGTGCAGAAACAACAGCAAAAGCAATAACAAAGCCCTCACTTCTACCCCATCCTAGCTAGTTAAGAACAAAACACAAGTGTAGCATAAAGCTTAGAAGTGTTTCTGTCTGAAGAAAGGCTGGAGTTATGGAGTTACAGAGCTTCCCCTCATCATCCTGTTGCCTAGTGACAGGATGAATCTGGAACTTTGAGCTCCCACGTTCCAATCTACTGTGCTTCCTCTAGTTCTCTGATCCAGTCCTTAAGGTCGGTAGCATCCTGAAATGAAGTGGAAATATTACAGGAAAACAAATGCCGTCAAGGGAAACCTAAAGCCTGAAGACCCAGTAGCCTGATTGATGGGACCTTCTGCTGGCTGCGTCAAGACAGCAACACTGAGTCAGCGTGAAAGGAATGATTTCCTTCCTACCTGTGTCTCTTATCTCATCTGCTTCCCTTTCCTCTTCCCCTTCCTGCTCTTCTTTCTCTTGCTTTTATTCTTATTGGGAGATAAGAACACAGTTGGGAAGAACAAACTAAAATTTCAAGGGTGGTATGTAATTTACATTAATTTCCATTCTTTCTGACCAGTGTGTGTGTGTGTGTGTGTGTGTGTGTGTGTGTGTGTGTGTGTGTGTGTGTGTGTGTAAGTGTAACAGTGCATTCTTGCTCACGTACTTCTTGGGTCATATAAAACCACGATCATTTATTATAAATAAATATGACAGAAAATAAATACTGAGGTGCCGGGTGATAGATAGGACACAAATACAGGGTCGTTATAAAGAAATCACAATCTTTTAAAATGATAACCCTTATTATAGCTCTGTGAGGATCATGGTATTAGAAAATAAACACATGTGAACCTCACCTGATGTCAAACAGGCTAGAAGTCTAATTACTGTAATTAAAGATTCACTCCTTCGTCCACTCAACAAATGCACACGCACTTGGATGCCTTGGCTGTCGGGGGTGTTCGCATTCTTGGGCTGAGTAGCCATTTCTTGGCTTCAGAAGGAAGAATGTTAATACTGTTGTCTATGAGAAGTAATTCAGTCTGACTAAATTGACCTACTAATAGATGCTAATGCATTAGGGCACCATAGGCATCGATGAAGTTACCTACAGATAGGGTTTGAGTCACTGGGGCGTGTGGCTCAGTTGTACTGTTTGATGTATGAGGTCTAAGGTTCAATCCCCAGCAGTAGAAAGGGGTGGGGAGACCAGGCCTTTACTTTCTTAGCACTAATTAGCCCTAGGATTTCCTTCTGACAGTTCCTGATCAACTCACAAGGAGAATCTCGAAATGATTAAGTGGATCACTCTATCCAACAGACCATATAAACTGTGACCCGAAGTTCCCTGGTTATGAGAGGAAAGATCTTCCTATAACCATGAGGGCTGAGGTACAAACCGTGCCACTGATCTGTCATCGTATGTCGCTGCAGTTTCACAGTTTGGATGGCAAAGGGATTGATTCCCTAACCACTGCACTTGCCTGATAATCCAGGCTCAGTTCTATGTTTCTATCTGTGGTATGGCTGCCAGACTTAACCCTTGATGGTACAGGGAGGGGATTGGGATCGTCTAATGTGCCAGTTAAAAGCTCCATGGAATCTTTTCTGGGCGTGTACGTAGAACTTAGTTCCTGTATACTGCCCAAGGATGCTATGATCCCTGGGATAAAGTCATCCTTGCTCTTTCTCCATTCTTGAGGATATGCTCAAAGTAGAGCTCTTCCTGGTAGCCAAGGCCATGCATTTCTTGGCTATTTTATGTGTCTACTGATACCAGCAAGGCACAGAACTATAATGATTCAAGAATAGATTTCCCAAGAGAAATTAAATTGTTAGAATGTCAGCTTATAGAACATTTGAGGAGGATGTGAATGTGGTTCCACTTATGAGAGCAGAGGAACCCAGAAAGCATTCTGTAGCTATAATTTGGATAGGCAACCAATTCGCCTTCTCTTTAGGGCATTAAGTAAATGTTGCCCAATTCTACTGGTGAATGATTTGGTGAAAAAAAAAAAAACACAATGGGGTTACTAATCGCCCTTCCTCATTCTAATAGTGGGACGATTATTAGGAAATTACTGTGTCAGAACCATAGCTGTGCGCCGGGGACACAAAGATACATCTCACGTGGGTACTGCCAGTTAAGGACACGAAGATTAATCGCCCCCTCCCCCGTTTGTGTGCTGAAATCATAATCTTCAGTGTGATCTGATTAGGAGATGGAGCCTTTAGGTCACGAGGGTTAAGCACTCACTAATGAGATTAGTGTCTTTATACAAGGAAGCCCTGAGAAGACTCCAGTTATCTGTCTCCTGCATGAGGATAAATGCAAAGTCTTTGTTCTGCTACCGCACTGAGAGACCCACCACACTGGCATCCTGAGCTCAGATATTTGGATTCCAGATCTACGAGAAATAAATTTCTGTTGTTTGGGAACTTTCTAGGCCATGGAATGTATCATTACAGCCCTAACTGACCAGAGACCAATAGGGGATCCATGCTATAAGGCACAGTATGTAGAAGCAGAGGGAGAGAGAGCAAATACTGTGAGGAAGTCTGTGGAGACTTCGTAGAAATGGCATTTGAGATGTGCTTACAGTGACAATGTCTCCAGAATATTTGTGAGCACCTCATTCAAGACCCTGTCAGCTGCATTTGGTTAGGATACATCTGGTTGTGTTTGACTCATGACACTTTCCTTGAAACCTGGATTCTATATATGGTTCCCTTGACATTTGCAAAGGAAACGTCTTGAGACTTTCCAGAACCTCTAAGCTCACAAGTACTAAGCTGTAGAGGCTAAATATAAGACCGGCTCACTCACTGGCTGAGGAATATACGAGGCACATAGCTAGCTGCACACACTCATGTGGTCACTCTCAAAGGTAGAAAGTTTAAAAAAAAAATGTCGTTATAGAGAGCCCTTTCCCAGATAAGTAACAGCATCATTTCAGTGTTCTAGGAAGATACTGATGATGCAGGCTAGAGAGTCATGGTCTCCCAGGAATATGACTAAGGCCTTGTGGAAGATCATGCTGAACACTTGGTTACTTGGAAGAAAACTTAGAAGGTTTGAAGACGACTGATGTCAGTTTCACATGGTGTGACCTAATGAGCGATCACAGGTCACTGTGACTTCCTGCAGCTGGTAAGAATGAATCAGTATGCATCAGATACTACTGTTGATCTAGGTAGGGCTAAGGCTATCACAGATACACGTAGGCTTCCTTTCTCCCAAGCCTTTGGGGATTAGGCATTCAGCATTCCCTATGTCTGAGACAAAGGAGTTGAGCTTCGAAAAGTTAAGCAATGCACTCGAGGCTACACAGACTAAGAGGTCACAGAAGGGGTCAATCTAGGACTGCCTAACCTCAGAACCTTCTGTTTTTTAATTTTTAACTCCTCCTCCTCCTCCTCCTCCTCCTCCTCCTCCTCTTCCTCCTCTTGTTAATGACACAGGGGGTACAGTAGAGTGTGGGGAGGGGACAGACAATCCTGAGGGATTGTCTGGGACATGCTTCTCTAGCACGTCCTTCACCACTGTCACAAGATAGTGTGGCCTATGACAGGAATTACACACATCAGGGCCGGATATGTCGCTGGGAATTGATTACACCAGGAAACCAGATTTGCATAGTTTAAATAGAAGCAAAGGAACTGGAAGTAAGATGCAACACTCTAATCTGTGGCTGAATCACACCTCAAACTCAGCCTCCTGACTTCCTTCCTCATGTTGCAAATGTCTGCCTGTGAGTCACCTTTTCTAAAGCCTTATTCCCTTGGCTTTTTTTTTTTTTTTTTAATTATTTTCTATTTTCTCCAACATTAATATATTTTAATTTTCTAGCCAAGTCTTACTGATTATAAAAATCGAAATAAGGCAGAAGATCCAGATTTGCAGAAATAAATATTATCTAATCCAAGTTGTTCAACAAAGAAATATTTTATAATCTAATAACTGACACCAATGAGAACATTATCAACATAATTCAATTCAACATTTTTAAGAGTTTAATCTTTGTTGGGAACTTTGCTAAGTGTTGGAGATATGAAAATAAATAAGGTACATTTTTTTTCCCTAAGGATTAAAACTTTAATGGGTAAGGCTGAGACATAGAGTGGAGCAGAGACTGAAGAAAGGCCATCCAGAGACTGCCCCACCTAGGGATCCATCCCACCTGCTGACACCAAACCCAGACTCTATTGCTGATGCCAAGAAGTGCTTACTGACAGGAGCCTGGTATAGCCATCCCCTGAGAGGCTCTGCCAGAGCTGGACCAGTACAGATGTGGATGTACACAGACAAACATCAGACTGAGTGTGGGGACCCCAATGGGGAACTTAGGGCAAGAACTGTAGGAGCTAAGGGGTTTGCAACCTCACAGGAAGAACAACAATATCAACCAATCAGATGCCCCAATGCTCCTGGGGACTAAACCACCAACCAAAGACTACACAGGGGCTACCTATGGCTCTAGCTGGATATATAGCAGAGGATTGCTTTATCTAGGATCACTGGGAGGGGAGCCCTTTGGTCCTGTGTGGCTTGATGACCCAGGATAGGGGAACACTAGGCTGCCAAAGCAGGAATCGGTGGATGGGTGTGGGAGCACTCTCATAGAGGCAGGGGTGGGGGATAGGGGAGTTGTGGAGAGAAAACTGGGAAGGGGGATAATATTTGAAATGTAAATAAATAAAATAACCAGTGGGGAAAAAAGAAAATGCTAACATAAGACAGTGTTATGATAACAAAACATATAACATTGTTGTACATCCAACCAAGGATTTAAGTGTGTGGAGGAATTATAATCCAGCAATTTGTCTGCTCTGTCAAGGGATCACATCCAAAGACCATATGGGTCTGTATGATCAGGCAGGAATCCAGACATGCCCTGGATTACAGTATGATCTGGCTGGAATACAGACACACCCTTAATACACACCTTTAATCTCAAACAATGAGGGCAAAGTTGGTTTGTAGAAGGAATCAGCCCTGTTTGAAAGTGACATGTCATTGAGATGCAAAGTGGCACATCAAGAGATAGATTTGACAGAATGAGTCAGAGAAAGAATATGCCCAACTCTCACGAGGACAGACAGGAAAGAACGGCTACAGGTAGATAGAAGGAGGCAGTTTTATAGGGATATTTTTATAGAGACAGGTTATAGAGAGAACGAGCTAGACATAGGTGAAGACAGTACAAGTCAGAGAATGAGAATGAGCCAGACGATTAGTATAGATTGCTAGAGTTAGTTTGGGGCCAAGTCAGAAGCCAAGAGAAGTCAACTTGAATCAGTCAGTTTGGATAGGAGTTTAGGCCAGAATAGCTGAGTTGAACCAGACAGCCAGAGGTCAGGAAGAGCTAGAAAGGGTGAGTTTATCCAGCAGTCAGCCTCTGAGATGACAATTACTTCTGACAAATAAAAGTTACTTTTCCAAAGTGTTTGAAAAAAAAAAAGTTGACAGCTGAGTTCACATACTAATGTTGAATTAAAACTCTTTGGGAGAAAACAGAGAGGTAAGGAGGGAAAGGATTTCAAGCTCAGAGAGCCCAGTGTATGAGTAAAGAAAGGTACAAAAGCACTAATGATCCCAGTGCATGAGAGCTATAGGCAGGGATGTTGCTAGATCTTACGAGTTTGAGATGGTAAGAAGCTGGGCGGCCAGTCAGGACCATGCACGAGATGAAGACGGTTACATCTGTAAGGGGACAGTAGGATAGTGGCCTGAAAACATCCTGCTCACATAATATTTGTGTTTCTGAATTGTCACACTCTCTGAAAACACATTACTAGGATAGAACGTGCTAGGTTTGGCTGCTTGGAATGAGGGGTGGATTACTGTGCACCAACTCACAGTGAGGAGAGGCAAAACCTTCTCTTTCTTCCTTTTTCAATTCTTTTGTTTGTTTTTTTTTCTGCTCCATCTCCCTAAAAGCATCGTTTTTTAAAAAATATATTTGTATGGCTATTTTGAGAATTCAGTACAATGTATTTTGCTCACGTTTGCCCCTACTTGTTCCTCTAAATCCTCGTAAATTTACCCCTACCTTCTCACCCCTTTCTACCCCAAGGTTTAGTCTTGTTTTTTTTTTTTTTTTTTTTTTTTTTTTTTTTTTTTTTTTTTTTTTTTTTTCGAGCTGGGGACCAAACCCAGGGTCTTGTTTGCTAGGTAAGCGCTCTACCACTGAGCCAAATCCCCAACCCCTCAAGGTTTAGTCTTATTTGGGAGTTTTCTATTTTCCATCTTTCTACACACACATACTTGTATCTCACATGCATACATATGGCATATGTGCTAGAGAGTTTTCACGAGTGTGCCGAGTGTCTGATTTCATTCACTGCGGCGGCATCCTGAACGCCAGGCTGAATTAATACCAGACAATGGGAGACTGCCTGTAAGTGCACCAAAAATATTTTGTGAATGAGCAGGAGAATCTGAATAGATATGTCTTTTTAAAAAGGCTTTTTCTCATTTTTCTAGATGGGATACAACTATTGACACAAAGGCATTAACTCTCAGTAACTGTAGCTACCTGCACATACGATCATCTCGGGCAACAACAAATCAAGGAAGGGGAAGGGGTCTCAGAAGGCCCTTTCCTTTACCTCTGACGTTTTTGCTATTGAGAGATTCTAGAAGAGGGGAACCATGGGTTTTAGTTGCCTCCCTGTTGAGCCTACCAGGCTTCCGTGGATAGTTCTAAACTCATGGTCACATGGACAGCCCTGGCTAATCTGGGTGGGTCACAAAATAAAATTAATAAACATGAACATGATAGAAATTTATGGGGAAGAAAGTGAGGTACATGGGTGATAGGGAGGTGGGTGATGAGTAGTCAGAATGTAGTGCATGTACTGTATGACCCCATCTCAACGCCAAACTAATCAACCAAACATAAACAAACAAGCAACCTAAATTATTTGGTAGCACAACAAATACTTTTTTAATAACAAATAAAATGAAATGAAAAATGCCAAATCACCGTAGGATTTCAATATCTCCTGTACTACTTAACACTTTCTGAGCTTCCAATCTCCTGTGGGAATCCATGATGAGTGTTGCTCCCACTTCTCCTTGTTGCATGGAGTTTATCAAATCCTCCCACAAAGATACCACAGACCCTCTAGCTCATGCTTAAAGCAGTGCCCTTGACGTCTCCAGTGGCACTCTTTGTTGGAGAGAAAGCTTGGTGGCCATTCCTCCCAACAGGCAGATAAGAACAGCTGATAACTGCCAACAGGTCCAGTGTACACGGATTTATACAGTTTCAGAGTGGCCAGAGATTGAATTAGTAGTTTCCCCTGACAAAAATAATGAGATATTGGGGTGATATAAAAATGATTTGGAGTGGAGTGTGGAGTGTGTGTGTGTGTGTGTGTGTGTGTGTGTGTGTGTGTGTGAGAGAGAGAGAGAGAGAGAGAGAGAGAGAGAGAGAGAGAGAATATAATAGGTCAAGCTATAATAATGTAGCCATTTTGGAACTATAAGTTTGAAAGTCATTATAAAATGTTACCAAAAACTCACATACTGTCATTCAGCTGAGGATGCTGTTAGCATTTCATCAACATACAGAGTTAAACTACTTAGTGAACTTCCTTCAGGAACAACCCACTTTCCATTGAGTTTTGTAACCTTAGAGAGTTTGAAAACTAATGGTGCGGACCCCGCTGATGGCGCTCATTTGCTGATGGACACAGCCTCACTGCAGTCTTGTCCTTAGGGGCTGTACTGACATGAATTGTATAAGGCTCTGGCTATTGGTAGACGTTCGCTCTAACTGGGGCTCATCCCTTTCTCCTGCTGAGAATGAAGTCTGTCCTCAGAAGAAAGCACAGTCACCTCTTTCTAGGCCGACAGACTATGAAGACTGTGGTCAGGTGTTTGGGAAAACTGAATGCTTTTGTTTACATTTGCGGTCTTCAAATCTATCTCATACCCCACACCCTGTGAGTCCGGGACCCCTTTCAGAGGAACCAGAGCAGGACAAGTGCAAGGAAAAGGTCTCTACTGCCACTGTACCTCTTGGATCTCTGAGTCAGGGTGGTGAGTGCCAGGAGAGCCTCCCTGCTTCATACACACACACACACACACACACACACACACACACACACACACACACACAAAGCTGACCTGCAGAAATACCTGAATTTAATTTGCTGTACAAATGGAAACCTTTTCTTCTCTAGATTGGACGCAGAGGATTTTTTTCAATGTTTATAATTTAATAATTGCTTTGAGCCTTTCATCTGAAAGCAATTTATATATGTTGGCCTCAATTATCCTAACATGCTTAAAGCTCACCAGTATTTTTCCTCTCTGCCCCGAGTGCATTTGTCTTCTTCGATAGGGTCCTCATACCCACAACAAACCTCAGAGTTATTCACAGAAATGTTTTATGGATTAGAATACGACAAGACTTTTCTTATTAACGAAATACAAATATCTTGTACATGACAGTGTTTTTGTATATTCCTGCAAATCTGAAAATTTTAGGCTTTGCTCTGTTCCGGCAGAAGAACTACTGAGTGACGAAGGCACGGGGTTTTATTTTATTAGAGGGTGGTGTGGGCTATCTGATGTGTACTGTGCACACATTGTCTTTTTTAAAATTTTTTTGCTTATTTTATGTATTTACATTTCAAATGTTATCCCCTTCCACCTTTCTCATACCCGCCTTCTCCCCTGCTTCTATGAGAATGCTCCTACTCCCACCCACCCACTCCTACCTCAACACCCTGGCATTCCCATACATTGAAAAAAAATATGAGCCTTCACAGAACCAAGGGCTTCTCCTCCTATTGATGCTGGACAATGCCATCCTCTGCTACATACGGGCTTGGAGCCATGGGGCCCTCCGTGTGCTCATTGGTGGGTGGTTCACTGTCTTAACCTAGTCCCATCCAGCTGTCTTTGCCCATCTGCCCTGGCCATGTTTGGCTGATTCACACTGTTCATTAAAGACATATTTGTTCGCTGTGTGTCAGGAACTGTGCTACTACTGAAGAGAAGACTGGGAAAGAGCAAGGTGCGTTTCTGCTGGGAAGTTTATAATGGATCTTTCTTTGGTCAGAACATGAAACGTTCACATGACTTGGGGTTTCCAAATTGGAACGTGGAGGTCCATTCCTTTAACTTCCTCTCACAGGAGGCAGAGGCAGGCAGATCTCTGGGAGAGTTTCAGGCTGCTATCAACATAGCTATTAATATTCATGACCATATTTTCTGTAGCCTGAAAATACTATTTAAACTACAAAATGAAATAACGTTTTATTATTGAAATATTGAAGTCATTTTGACTTTTGTAGCCAACTTATCTTACACAAGAACTTTTTTTTTTTCTAGTTGAGACAGGGCTTCACTATGTAGCTCTGGCTGGCCTGAAGTTCACAATGTAGACCAGGCTGGCCTTCAACTCCTAGAGTCTGACTGTCTCAGCATTTCTTATTTCATAATAAATCACATTTCTCATAAATACAGGAAAATAATTTTTTTTGGTAATAGAAAACTCCAAGGACACACACACACACACACACACACACACACACACACACACACACACACACACACACACACAGCCTCTGTAAAAAGAAGTTCATACAAATATGTATGTCAGCACTCTGGGTTACGGTGCTCCTTCGGCACGTGCACTGAGGACCCTTTGACTCATGGACTTGCGCTCATAAATTGAGAACTATATACAGTGACTATATGCAGTGATTGTGTTAATCTCAATAGAGCTATTGTTCAGATCGAAAAGCATCTCACTGAGGCCTTCCTGGCGAGTCAGGATTGATCTCTTATTTGTTCGTTGACTATCGAACTTAAAGGAATATCAATTTGTTTCCTCCAGATTTTGAAATCTTCACAAGTTATGTTTCTCCCAAGGAAAGAGATCATCAGCTAAAGTGTGTGGCTATTGATGTTCTAAAGGTCAACAATTTTGATACTTACTTCCTTCATAAAGTCCTTGAGATTACCCATACACAAACACACACACACACACACACACACACACACACACACACACACACACAATCAAATTCCATCTTCTCTTATTTAAGTAAAAAAGTAATGTCCAGCGAGTGTCTATCTCACATCTACATACTGGAGCACTGTACCTCATATAACCACTGAAAAGTTACTTGTAATGTTAATAGGAGAACACACCCCCAAAGATATATTATCTGATAAAAAGAAATTATTTTGACTTGAAGCCCACTGAAATGCATTGGAGACAACCAAGACCTTCCTGGGCAATTTTGAAAATGTTTGTTCTAATTATTGCTTTGTTATGGTGCCTGTTTCACTGGCAAACGTGAGCTTTCCAAATATGGAAAGCATCATCAGTGGAAATTTCTCCTCGTTTGTCATCGACTCTTCCTAATCCATAACTTATTTAACTTAAATTAGTGAGCATTCCCCTCTTGCTCCCTCTTCCCCTCACTTTCTAACTGCTTGTCATTGTTGGGTATATGTTTCAAATCTAGACACCCATGAAATATATGCCCACATGTGGTTCTGCCTAGAGTAAACCCTTAGAGAGTTCCAGGCTTCTGCAAGCCCATTGTCAACATAGTACAGCCTTGGCCCTAGAAAGTGCATCATAATTTGTGTCTTTTCTTGGCTGTGTACTTTTAGAATAGAGTCATAAGGAACATGGAATTTCCTGAATGACTCTCAAGGGCTTACAATGACTTCAGCCAAATGTTGAGTTGGGAGAGTTCCCCAGAACAGTGTGAGAATACCCACAGCACCAACTGTTCCCGCACAAGCACTCACTTCTGTTTTTCACATGTCATAGTTACAGCTGCCCTCTCTCTGATGAGATCCCAAGGTAGAAACCAAATTCATTATTTTCTCCTCCTCATGTTGTCCCGTCATTTCTACCTTCCTGTTAATGTTATTACCAGACCCCGAGTCCTACAGTAGACAGTCTAATTCGCTTGACTTCTCTGCTCATTGATACAGGACGTTGCTAACTTCATTTGTGACTCCTGCATTTGCCTCTCCTTCCCAAATGAAGATTCTTAAGAATTTCCACGTACACTACTGTAATTCTATGACTCCCTGGTTGAACTCAGTTCTACGGAGCGGCAAATGTTTGCGCTGCTGCCAGGAAAATCTTCCAACCTCACATTTCAGATAATGTCATTCTCTTGTTTTCAAAGTTTCCACAGTCTTTCTTTGCTTACACAAGTGCATTTATAAAGTCAGAAGCTGGCATCCATTTTAACCTACCTTGCAACCCTTTTGGATTGCTGTTACCCTGTGCGTTTTAGTTTTCTCTGAGTTCATTTTCCTGTTCTCCCCCTCAAGCACTGTTTCTGCACACCCTTACACAATGTTCCTCTCTTTGGATATGTTCCTTCTCAGGAATTTTGAACTCTGCATTTAATTATTGGATAAAAGAGGGAAGGAAATTATCTTTTCTTCCTTGATTATATATTTGTATACAGTGGAGAACCATAGGCTTGGTGTCAACATAATTAGTATACTTGGACTGTAGAAATATTCTACCTAGAAGTAACTGTCATATCTCTGTAGAGCTGAACTGAATTCCTTGCCTGCTCCCTAATCTCTATTTTTCTTCCTTCTCCCAGATTAAAGGGGTCTCTGCCACGGTACATTTTCCAGCTTACCTTGTAGCTAGCAAGATCCCTAGTATACTCTGTTAGTTGAAGACATATTTAGCTATATGCCTGAGTTTGGCTAACAATTTCCAAATAGACTTAATGGGTCCCATCTGTAGGTTTCTCCAATATGTGCTGCTCTAGTCTCTGCTTTCTTGTAGACACCCAGAAGGTTGTGAAACTGGAGTGTCATCTTAGGTCTCTAAGGGGACCATCGTTGAAAATTACAGACATACTCACTTGGCTTAAACCATTTTTTTAAAATTTCTTCTATTTTGGGGGAATTTCATATGCTAGTATTATACTTAAAATCATATCCACCCCTCCACCCTTCCATCAACTCCCTTATGCCCACATTCCCCCTCAAATTGATAACTTATTCAATTCTCTCTCTCTCTCTCTCTCTCTCTCTCTCTCTCTCTCTCTCTCTCTCTCACACACACACACACACACACACTCCCTGCTGAGTCTATTTACCATTGTTCATATATACACATGTTTAGGGCTGAACCTGGGACTGGATAACCTATTAGAGGACTGTCCCCAAAGAAAAGTGATTAACCTCTTTCATTAGTTGAAGTTATTAATTGTCCGTAGTTCTTCATCTAGGAGTGTGGCCTTGTAAATTTCTTCTATCCATCTTGGCATTTCAACTAGTGATGTCATAATGCAGGACTTGTTAGGTGACCATGTCGCTGAGATCTCTTCGGTACAGCCTCCCTATCACATCCAGAAGATACTGTCTCACGTCAGGAATCCTGCCTCTTCCTCTAGCACTTATGGTCTTCTTACTCCTCTCTTCTCCAAGCCTTAAGTGTAAGGGCTGCATTGTAGATGTGTCAGTTGGGGTTGGGCACTCCTCAGGCATTTAACTTTATTTACATTGTTACCTGTTCTGAATCTCTGTAATAGTCCCCCTCCCTCTGTTGAGAAAACAAAGCTGCTTGATGGGGGGAGGGGAGAAGTTCTACGTATGCATGGGTATAAGAATAACTATTCAAAATAGAGTTAAAATTGTAATGGCTTAGGAAAATGGTAGCACTAGGTTCTCCTCCAGGGTCGTTGTCCTCTTCAGACCAGAGAGTTGGCTCGGTTTATAGGAAGAGGCTTGAATTCCCCCAATGAGCGGCCTTAAGTCTAGCTCAACAGGGTTAGTTACTCAAGGTAAGAGGCACTCACGCACTCAAGTCTTGCCAGGCCAGCATTGTTGTTTTTTACATAGACTATCAGTTACTTTAATTTGCATCACACCCTGGATATTATGAATGCTGGCTCTCAGGAAGGAGGCTTCCGAGTCAGCATAAGATTTCCTTAGTCGTAGGCTGTTACATTTCTATCGTTTGGCGTTGCTTATTACAGTCCCTGAAACTTCCCCTTAATTTAACATTACTTGGACCACTCCAGTCATCAGCCTGGCGAATGAGTGAAGACGTAATGAGCCTCCCTAGGCCAACTAGCGCGTTCTTTTTCGATTCTGGGAAAATTAAATAAGAAAGCCAGTAACAACAAGAACAAAAACAAAACACAATACATTATTAAAGACTCCGCACACAATAGTTAACAAATTAATGAGTAAATAAACGTTTAAAGTAATTGTAGAATATTTAAATGTTTATACTTAGAAGATGAATTATTATAAATGAACACAATTGGGAATTATTTTAAATTGATAATCATATTTTTGAATGATCCCATTAAAGAATAAGTCCCATTGAAACAGAAAACTTGAGGTCCGGACACATTTGCGGCAGACTGGTCTGGGCTCAGTGAGAGAAGATGCACCTAACCCGAGAGAGACTTGAAACCCTGGGAGTGGGGAAGTCTAGTGGGGTGGGAGTTGGGGGGTGAGGACATTCTTTTGAAGATGAGGTCGGGGTGGGGTGAGGGGAGAGGTATGGGATGGGAAGCAGAAACTGACAGGAAGGGGATGAAGATTGGACTGTAAAAAGGATTAAAGGAAAAAAAAAAAAACAACAAAAAACCAAAAACAAAAAACCCCAGAAAACTCGAGAGGAGTATGGGGCTTTCAGAAAGAGAAAGCTTCCCCCGCCCCCAACCCCCAACCCCGGACCTCACAGGAGAGTTATAGATGCAGTCTGTGCAGACCTGAGCCTTTCACCAACTCTCTCCCTCTGGCACAGTTCAGAGAATTCAATCACAAGTTCTCTGGCATAAATCTGGGGAACTAGGAATTCATCTGACCTCATCCCGAATCTCAGAAAAGTATCATGCTTCCTGGAAAGACAGAACCCTTCAGACTGGCCAGCTACGAAGCACACAGAACCTGAGCCCGTTGTAACATGGGAACCTGGACCAGCTTGATATTTCCACAGTTGAAAAATGGACAGGAACCCTTACTGTGGCCCATGTGGATCTTGGACAAGCTCTTATCGAATCATTTTGACAAGACGTTTCTGAACTTGTGACCAGAATATTCTTAGACCATCTCACTGAATTTAGAATCTATACATTAAAGATGAAAGGACGAGAATTAATAAATGATGGGTTCTGCTCAGGACTAGAACTACGCCTTTCTTTCAGCCGCCAGAATTCCTAGAATTATTCTGAATTTTCACTTTGAATAATTATTACATTTTCCTCTAGAAATCATGTTACGGTTCTCCCGGGATGTGTGAAGTGTTACCTGTCTTCTGATGATAAAGGAACTTGCAAAATGTCCTTTACCAGTGATACTGGAAGCAAAGGCATTAGCAAGGACCCACTGCTCCATTGGCAAACCAACTTCTAGACTCCTGACCTTTACCAGCTCCGTAACTCACCCCCCACTCAGAGCACCTCAGTTCTTTCCTTTCTAGCCGTTAGTTAGTTTCTCCTTGTTACAGAATGCTTGACCCAATTCAGAGCAGTACTTATCTTGAGATGGTTTCTCGGTCGCTTTTCAAGCACTTTGGCAGAACGGACTGTAGTGTGGGGGGGGGCTTTCCTTTATGAACAGGACCAGAAAAGAGACAGGAAGGAGAGTAGTCCCAAAGCACACTGTTTCTTAAAGCTTCAACCAGGCAGAAGCCAGGTTTTTAACACATGAGCTTGGAGGAGACAGTTCACGCATTTTACAGCACGGTGTTAGAAGTGCCAGACGTGATAGGTGGATTGTTCAAGGAAGAATCAGACTTAGTTCCCACATCCAAAGGAGTGAGTCTTGTAAGAGTAGAGAAGAGGGCCATGCTTCTTCATGAGGTAAAGGTACAGGCACAACTGAGAGGTGACAGCTCTTAAATCTACTGAGGCACCGACACACAACTGCCACGCGATGACGTGCAAAAGCTATAGGAGTCCCTCAGAAAATGGAATGGGGTTTCCAGAATGTATCAGAGCGGGCAATGGGTCGCCAGAGATGCGGGGCAATTAGTGGGATCCCTATGCCTTGGATTTTCCCTAGCCTGTAGGCACATCTTATACCCCGTTGCCCTTGGATGAATAGCTTCTCGGTGCAGGACTGTAACACGCATGCATTTCTATTTAGGTCTCCTATCTGTCAGGTTCATCCAGGTCTAGAACTGCTTCTGCTCCTGGCCTCGGTGCCCCAGTCCCTTGTTACAAATGAGGATGTAGGCTGCCTAGACTTAACAGCCTGTCAGTGTCCCACACGCTGGGCACCGAGTTTTGCTCTCTTCCTGCTATCGGTGGGGGTTGGCCTCAACACCTGCTTTACAGCCCACCCCGATATTTCTCTGGGCTTCCTCCCACGTGGCTTCTGCTCTCTGGTTCATTCTCCAGTGCCGTTGGCAACTTTCACCTATTTTGGGCTCCAGGGATTTCAGCTGTCTCCTAGTTTTGCTGAAAATGGAGTTTGCAAATTTTCGTTTCCCGTCCTCTTTGTTGCTTTTGGATGCTCTCCAGGTGGAGAAGGAGCTGTACAAACTGCTCGGGCCAAGTTCACACCAAGAGTTGCCTCCTTTATGGCTCTCCACTTCTCTAATTTTTCCACAGTTGAAGACTGTAAAGTCAAAGTTAGGAGACCTCGGATGAGGGTGGCTAATCACATGATTATGAAAGTTCTTCTCGTGAATGGAATGTTATTGGAAAGATAACGGAAGAGACTATTAATTCTGAATCTCATTTGACTAAGTATGTCCAGCTAGACTATTGGGACCACTTTTTCTTCTCTTTGCCTTGGCGAATGTGAGGACTCTGTTGTTCCCTTCCTCCATTTGACCACAAGCAAATTCAATGAACATTCTAACACAGTACTCCTAACCCCCTTTCCCCGATTTAATCCATCCGAGCTCATACACACTGTCTATCCTACACGTGTAATTCTGTATAACAGAATGCTACTCGTTTCTCACATCTATTTATCTATTTTATGTGTTAGATGTGGGGGGGGGTGTTTGGCACAATGCATTTCTGAACGTTAGAGGACAGCTTGTAGATGTTGCTTCTCTCCTACCACATGGGTCCCAGCGACTGAACTCTCTACCCACTGAGACGTCTCACCCAAGCACGGGGCATTAGACATTAATTGTGTTCGTATCCCTGGATTACTAAAGAAAAGTGGCCATCCTTTGCCACTGTAATAAGATACGCAGCAAAGTAGAAAGCCAGAAGGGGAAAAAAAGCATGCTACAAATTAATAATTGCACCAGCATTTACTTTAAAGAAATTCATTTCATTTCACTATCAAGATTTTTGGATATTGACCCTTTTCAAGTAGTTCGACTGTGGAAGTTAATATCACCTTCTACTTCAGGTTACACTCCTTTTCCACGAGAAACAATGGAAGTTTCTGAAATTCTCTCGAAGCATTCAGATTGCAAGGGGAAATGCACGCACTACTCAATCAGTTCTCCTGAGTGTGGGACACAGATCCTCCCTTCTGATTTCTAGGTAAACGTGGTGTGCATGTTAGAGCTTGGACATTATTTTAATGTGTATATCAGTTCCTTCCCATGTTTAATCTTATTTGGATGATAGATCTGTTCCAATATTCTATTTCTCTTTTCATTGAATTGTGACTCCAGACGCCAAGGGTTTGAGGCAGGAAAGAACCATTTGAAGTGATGCTGAATGATATTGATACTGAAATTGAAAGAGCTTTCACCTTTCGATTCCCCATAATTCCTCTCAGGCCTTAATTATGGTTTGTCCGACCTATAATTTGGCTATAATTTGCTTCTCTGAAAAATAGTTTAAGAAATGAATCATTTGTTTTTAATCCTTATTAGTGAATACCCCCTCCTCCCTTCATTTCCCCACCTTCTAATTTTGAATACAAAACGGTGAATCATGAAGTCACTGGGATTTTCCTAAGCATGTTTGGCAACCTCTTCCTATCTCTGGCCTATGAAGAAGCTAATTTGGGAGTTTTTATTGCAGGAAGAAGCCATTTATTGCCTGAACAAAATTGTGTTGTTGAAATGTTGAGAAGGATGTGCTTACGGTACAAGTTCAGAAAAGTTTCTATTGTCTTACTGCACATTTTGGGGTCACATCTTATCATTTTGTTCTATGTGGTTATTGCAGTATCTCCATTTTAAAGAACATCTAAATTAAGGCATAAGAACAAAGTAAAACAATTGGTGCTGTGGTCAGCTTCAAAATGACTTGTTCCATGACTACCAGGTAACAGTACAGTAAGTGCGTTTTTCTAAGGTGGTGTCTGGAGCTTTGATTTATGAGTAGGTCTTCAGTGCTGCGAGGTCTAATGAGCAAATGAATGAAGTGTTATTATCTAGAGAGAGTGGGATACCCAGGTTTGCTCTGCTTTTAAAACCGGAACCCCACTTCCGGTGAATTTTTTCAGACGCTGTGGTCTGAACTGTTGGTTGCCTAGACAACAGCAGACCTCCTCTCACTCTTTGTAGACTTGTTATTGTCAACCCGAATGCTGGCTACAGTCAGTCCATTTGTGTAAGAATATTTCTCATCTCTGTATTATCTATGGCTGTTTCTCGTTACAACAGAATCATGTATTTGCAACAACCTACATGGCCTACCTAGTTGGAAATTTGTTTTAAAGGTCTGTAGTTTTGTAGTTTAATATAAAGTTATACATTTTATTTAACTATAAAAGTACTTAACATTTTTGAAAATTATCTTAGGACTGGCAGCATAGCTCAGTTGGTAAGTGCCTGTTGCGAATCGTGAGGACTAATCAAGCTACAGGGGGTGGTATGTACTTGTGGTCCCTGTTCTGGGGAGGTGAACACAGGGAGATCCAGCCTGGCCCTAATCAGCAGCCCTCAGTTCTCAGTGAGAAAGACCCTGTCTCCAAAACCAAGGTGAATCGTTCCTGAGGAACTACCCCTGAAGCTGACTTCTGGCTTTCATACATACATATGTACGTGTGCACTTGCACATGCATGAACATGCTTCCATCTCTGTGTATACATGAAAACAAAAACTATCTTTGAAAATGTGTAATTCCAGTTCATCATAGATATTACTAATAACTTATGAGTATTTTTTCTTAATGTACTGACTGACATGCCATGGTCTTCCGTGATATACCACCTACCGTAGTAAGTTTTAGAAAACTTAAATGAAAACAAAACAAAACAAAAACAAAAACAAGCAGAACACTCTTTTCACTCTTAGGAGAGTTTGTTCACGTAGGAAATGCTGGTAAAATATAAATAAAATGTTAAGCATGTGCACCTTTTTAAAAGTGAAGTGTTTAGGTCAGGTGGGTTAATGCATTAAAGGCAGGGATCAGGTTTTAAACTCTAACCTTTCTCTTCCTTCTCCCACTTCTCCTGTCAGTGTAAGTATAAAGCAAAGAGGAGGAAGAAAAAGCAATTCTTGGTTTCTTAATTCAGTGATTTGAGATGGAGACTTGTGTCTGCCACTCAGATAAACTCTTGAGAGACGTAGCTGGTGGAGGCTTTCTTTCTCATTCTTATTGGCCTTTTAATTAGTGGTTCATGGTAAAATGAACTAAGTGGCAGACACAGAAAAGAATTTGGGTTTAGACTTCACTCGGACAAGTGCCACCTTGGAATCGGAGCTCCTAAGATCTTGGAGGACATCATTAAGGAAAATAACCTAAGAGGAGAAGGAGAAAGGATTGGGAGAGAGAGGGGGGGAGGGGAGGGAGGGAGAAGGAGAGGGAGGGAGGGAGAGAGAAGCAGCATGAGAGGGGGAAGAAGAGGAGGAGGAGGAGGAGGAAGAGGAGGAGGAGGAGAAGGAGGAGGAGGAAGCAGCAGCAGCAGCAGCAGCAGCAGTGATCCAGCTTAGATAAATAACGGACAATTGTTAAGGATAACAGCATCTTATTACAGTAATACTAGAGGCCAGAGAGATGGCTCAGCGATGAAGAGCACTTGTTCTTGCAGAGGACACGGATTGGGTCCCTAGAACCCACATGGTGGCTCATAACCACTCCTAGTTCCAGTTCCAGGGGCTCTGACACACCCTCTTCTGCATCCTGAAGACATAATGCAGGCTTGTAGTGCACACATACATATGCAGGCAAGACACAGACACAAAATAAAAAGTAAAACCTGCTATGTGCTACTGTTTACATTATAGAATTAGCTAAGCTAAAGCTCCACCCTTGGGCGTTTCAGCAATGTGAAGCTTTAAAATCCTATTCCTCATGTATTCCAATTTCAGTTCTAGGTTCTAATCACTTGTAACTGATAAAAATCTCAGCCGATATGTGATACAAAAGCCATTGGAAATAGCAGAGAAAAACAAAATTGTATCTGTGATGACCTAAATACATATCCAAGAATTCCAAAGTATGCGTAAAACTTTCATTTCAAAATTACTAGGAATTTTTTTTTGTCACTTTTTACATTGTTTCTTTTTTCAATCGAAAGATATGTGTGATTCAGAAAGAAAGTAAAAAAGTTTACATAGGCACAACATTGGTTCAAGTGTTTAACACAAACTCTTAAAGTTCCACAGAACAAGTACAATTTGAGTTATTATTCCCATTCCATAGGCAAAGAGTATGAAAATCGGTGCGATTAAGCTATGTATTGAAGGTTATAACACTCTCGATTAAACGGACAACATTGAAATCTAGGTTCGGTTTAAGTCGAGTGTACGCCCAGCTTCTGTCACGTGCGTGTGCATCTGGAAGGACACAGACAGAACCTAGGAGCATCAGGGTCTGGGAGTGCCAGACTAATCTTAAAGAAACGACCGTAAGGTTAAATATAAGCATAATTACAGCAAAGCTCTACAAACAGGGGAGCGGAGTACACAGTAAGTATTATGAACTAAAAAAAAAAAAAAAAAAAAAAAGCACAAAAAGAAAGCTGGAAGCCCCAGGAAGGAACTACCAAGCTAAACACGTAATATAAGCTTGTGCAGGAAATTAACTCCAGCTGTATATAGTTTATATTCCCGAGGGACCCTTGGATTCCAGCGAGCCTTGTATTGCCACTGGAACCTTTGGTAAATTGAGCTGCAGAAAACAGTCTGGTGCAATGGGTAACTCAGGGGAGCTGAGGAAGCTGATTGGGAAGTGGAGGGCACTGTCTTGGGAGACTACTGAATCCTGGCCTTTACTATAGGAAGTGCTGCCATAGGCTCTGACCACAGGCATTTGTCTGTTCAGTTTCACAGTGATTTAGACCTTGATTAGTCTTCTGTCTTGCAGCCTGTGACGAGTTAGCTGAGGGTCGGTTAGAAGGGTTATGAGAATGGCTTTAAATATAGGGATATATTCTAAAGTTACTTTGAACACAAATCACATGGAGATGGTGTAGAACTCTTTCAAAGGACCCCCTTAATACGAGTTAACGTGCTAACGGTGTGTACATACATTCTATACTCAAGCAGTGGACATTCTAGGATGCATGGGGACAGGCGCATGAGTACCCATTTGATATCATCTGTGATAACTTCAGGGGCAGAGGAAGTTCCTTTCCTTAAGGATGTGGCTTCTGGTAGGTCCGTCATGCTCCAGTGCATGCCCTGCACCCAACGGTATATGAACAGCAAACACTGAGGCCGATGGGTGATTGTCACTTTCATATTAAACTCTCAAAGAATTAATAAAAATGTTAATTTAATACCCACATGTCTGTGCGGTAAAAAGAAACACACAAAGTTAGTTATTGCTCATTTAATAACCCGTAATCGATATAAAGAATGAAACTCAAGTTCTAGAGCGATTTTTTTTACTCCTAGTTTGTGGAGGGAGAAGGAGCAGCTGAATTACTGTCTTGCTCATTCCATAACAACAAACATTTATGGGTTGCAGTTTGTAACTCTCTCACCTTTGTCACCATATTTGAATGTTTGAGTTTTCATCCAGGCTCTCCCTCTCTCTCTGTGCACACCTATGGGATGGAGGATGTGTCTGATAGATAGCTGGACTAGAGCTTGCCTTTAGCCTTCAGGTATGGGCTTGTGTCTAAGAACAGCTACGTAAAGCCATGGGCAGTTGTTTTCCTCATGCTCCTTTATACTCTGAAAATAGAACTGGTCCATCCCCGCTGGCATTATGGTTTAAAGTGTCGACATAATCCCGCAGGAAATCAGCGTGTTCTCGGAGGGAAGGCTCTCAAATCGTCCGGTGTGCCACACGTAAGCTCATGGAAACTAGAGCAGTAATGGCCATGTCTCTCGATCGGCTGTCGTCATCCTGTCATGTGCCTCGGTTCCCACTGGGAAGCCAGAAAGATCTGGCTACAGTCATTCCCCTTTAAATAAACCAAAGTCAAGCCCTGGGGATTTGGGGGACCCACTAGAAAGCATATAGCCAGCCAAGGCTAAAGTTAGAAATAATCCCCAGCTCTGTGACTCATTCCAGTTCTCCTCACTCAGTAAGGTGCAGGGGCTAATAGACTGACTTTCTGAACAAAGCCAAGATGCTGCACCGAGCAGAATCACACAGAGGTTTTATGGGGTGATGGTGGGATTGCCGGACATTTGTCTATCTACTTCCAACGGTGTATCTCAGGGCAGGGACCAGGTTCCAGTTCCTTTGAGTTCTTGAGAACACTTGTCGTAGTGTAGTGCGCCATTTTGTTGTTTTTTTTTTTTCTTTTTTCTTTTTTTTTCTTTTTCTTCGGAGCTGGGGACCGAACCCAGGGCCTTGTGTTTGCTAGGCAAGCGCTCCACCACTGAGCTAAATCCCCAACCCTAGTGCGCCATTTTGTAATGGGCATCTGAACAAGTATGAGATCTCGTTGTGGTTTTGGCTTGCGTCTCCCAAGTGACACGTACTTGGATACCTGAAGACACGGCAGAAGGACAGAAGGAGACACCGATATTGAGCAGCGCCCACTTTACAGACGGGCCATTTGTATATCTTCCTCTGAGATATGTCTCTCAAGTTCTTTCCCTCAAGTTTTTTATAGTAGGATTTCTTCACACACTTTGAATAAAATCCATTATCAGATATAGATCTGCCTCCACCAATAGATAGAACCATTGACCTGCTCACCGAAGTTACAAAGTTAGAACGATTTCCGTGCGATTCATCAATATAATGGATGAAGAAATGTGACTTGCATAAACAATGAAATGTTCTTCTTCTGTGAAAGGAGTCCTGAAACTTGAAGACATTATGCTATTTCTTATTGGATATTTTTATTTACATTTCAAATGTTGTTCCTTTTCCCGGTTTCCCGGACATAAGCCCCCTATCTCATCCTCCTCCCCTTCTTCTATAAGGGTGTTCCCCTCCCCATCCATCTCCCCTTCCTGCCCCCAATGTTCCCTTACACAGGGGGTCCAACCTTGGCAGGACCAAGGGCTTCTTCCTCCATTAGTACCCAACCAGACCATCTTCTGCTACATATGCAGTTGGAGCCATGGGTCAGTCCATGTATACTCTTTGGGTAGTGATTGAGTCCCTGGGAGCTCTGGTTGGTTGGCATTGTTGTTCTTATGGGGTTGCAGCCCCTTTAGCTCTTTCAATCCTTTCTCTAATTCCTCCAAAGTAGGTCCAGTGGTTTGCTGCTAGTGATCACCTCTGTATTGGACATGTTCTGGCTGTGTCTTTCAGGAGATATCTATATCAGGTTCCTGTCAGCATGCACTTCTCAGCTTCATCAATCTTATCTAGTCTTGGTGGCTGTATATATATAGGGCACATGTTGGGCAGACTCTGAATGGCCATTCCTTTAGTCTCTGCTCCAAACTTTGTCTCCATATCCCTTCCTATGAATATTTATGTTTTCCCTTTTAAGAAGGAGTAAAGCATCCACACTTTGGTCTCCCTTCTTCTTGAACTTCATGTGGTCTGTGGATTGTATCTTGGGTAATTCGAGCTTTTGGGCTAATATCCACTTATCAGCGAGTGCATACTGTGTGTTTTTTTGTGATTGGGTTACCTCACTCAGGATGACACTTTCTAGTTCCATCCATTTGCCTATGAATTTCATGAAGTCATTGCTTTTGATAGCTGAGTAGTACTACATTGTGCAAATGGACCACATTTTCTGTATCCATTCCTCTGTTGAAGAGCATTTCGGTTCTTTCCAGCTTCTGGCTATTATAAATAAGGCTGCTATGAACATAGCGGAATATGTGTCTTTATTGTATGTTGGAGCAACTTTTGGGTATATGCCTAGGAGAGGTATAGCTGGGTCCTCAGGTAGTTCCAGTTTTCTGAGGAACCTCCAGACTGATTCCCAGAGTGGTTGTACCAGTATGCTAACTATAATAAGCTATCATACAAGAACAAATACTACAGGATTATATTTGAGGAAAGTCATTGTATTTTTTCTTTCTTTTTTTTTTTTTTTTTTTTAAAGATTTATTCATTTATTATATATAAGTACACTGTAGCTGTCTTCAGATAGACCAGAAGAGGGCATCGGATCTCTTTACAGATGGTTGTGAGCCACCATGTGGTTGCTGGGAATTGAACTCAGGACCTCTGGAAGAGTAGTCGGGTGCTCTTAACCGCTGAGCCATCTCTCCAGCCCTTTAAAAAATTATTTTATTTATTAACAGTCCAGTCATTGCCTCCCACAGTCCTCCCTCCCACAGTTCTTCATCGCAAAAGCTTTTTAACAATGCTAACTTCTTCTATATCCAAAACATACCAAATAGTAACTAACCAACACCTGAAAACCCACAACTGCAAATTAATTATTAACCATGCCATCAAAGCCACGGGACATAGAAATACTCTAGTGATGATGGGATGTGTGCATTATTTATTGGGTTCTCTATGCGGTTCTGTGTGTCATTCAGCAGCCAATATGAGGGAATCATTCAGGTCTTGGAGCAAAGGGTGTCCATTCTCCACATGGAAGCTGCTCCATCAGCCAGAAGGGAATATGACGTCTGCTGTGTTAAGCCAGATTTCAGAAGACTTCTTCCCTTTGCAGCTCATCTCTCTGTTCACACAGCAGACTGAGACCTTTCCTTCACATTGCACAGTGATGCAGGAACTTTGTCCATTCTCTTTTCACAGCTACAGAGATGATTTTTTTTTTTACCACAGTCATGATCAGGTAGACCTGTCACAGTGAAATATGTACCGACTCCTATTTTTCTGTAGTGATTTCATTGCCACCAAATCACTCCAACATCATAAGATATATAATACCATTCCACAATTCAACGTGGAGGAAATACTAGACTAAAGCAAGACAGGAAACCAGCTAGGCAACTCCAAACTCTGCAACTCCATGTCTGATGTCGAAGCGGTCTTCAGATCTCCGAGTCCTTTTTCATCTTCGTTGATTGCAATGAACTTCTTTCTCCTGGGCTGGTTCCACCCCATGGTAGCAGTTTCCCTTGGCTCACAGTTTCTTGTTCCAGTATCTGGGATCCACTTGTGATCTTCTGTCAATCTCAAACTTCTCCAGCTCTGCCCTTTTTAGCATTCTAGGTTGTGGTTGACTCCACTCCACTGCTGATCTTAGTGGTCATCCTGTGATACTGTCACACCCAATACGCTGGAGTCTTCTGCTGCAACTAGGCCTCCCCGATAGCTTCTCATAGGCTCTCTTTATGGTGCCAAACCTCAATTTACTTGTATGACCCCCTCAGTCCTGGGTCATCAACTGCAACTGAGTTGCACCTTTTACCAATGGCCTTCCCTGGCGTCTCATAGTGCCAAGCCTCAGCTGTCCTCCATGACCCCTTCATACCTTCAAAACCAGTCCTACCTGTGTGATTATCACATATTACCAAGGCCATCTGCAGCAAGAGGTACAGCCTTATCTCTCTGGAACATAACTTCTTTGTGCTCTCAGAAAACACTTCCCAGTAGATTTCGCTTCAGTGATGCTGATCATCTGTTAATCGTCCCTAATTTCTTTGGTCAGATAAAAAGCATCAATTGTCCCAGTAGTTCCTTTTATTTTTTTATTCTACAGCCAGATCCTTATGGCCGAAGCTGTCCAGTTCTACTACTTACTGGGGCTGGAATAAGCCCCACTCCCTTACTTACCAGCTTTCTGTTTTCTAGCTCCCTCACTGCCTAATCTTGGCTGTCCTGAAACTTGCTCTGTAGATTGACCTTGAACTCAAGAGATCTGCATGGCTCTGCCTCCTAAATGCTAGGATTAAAGGTGTGTACCATCATGCCTAGATTTAAGCTTTTCTATATTTAGAATTTTCTCTGTCTCAGGCTGGCCCTGAACTCTAAGATCTGCTTACCTTTGTCTCCTGGGATTAAAGACATCTGGGCCTAAGCTTTTCATAGGCACTGTTCATCAAGATTTGGAACAAAAGTGCTAGAGGAAGGTCATAGCACTAAGTGCTTCCATAAGGAAATTAAAATTTCTCTTACCAGCAACTTAAATGTACACCTGAAAGTTCTAGAGAAGAAAAAAAGAAGAAGGAGGAGGAGGAAGAGGAGAAGGAGAAAAGAAGAAGAAGAAGAAGAAGAAGAAGAAGAAGAAGAAGAAGAAGAAGAAGAAGAAGAAGAAGAAGAGGAAGAGGAGGAGGAGGAGGAGGAGGAGGAAGAGGAGGAGGAGGAAGAGGAGGAGGAAGAGGAGGAGAGGAAGAAAAAGAAGAAGAAGAAGAAGAAGAAGAAGAAGAAGAAGAAGAAGAAGAAGAAGAAGAAGAAGAAGAAAGGAAGCACATCAAAGAGGAGTAGAAATAATAAAAATCAATACATAGAGAAGTCAATCTCAAACCAATATGGAAATATCTTCCTGGGCTGGCTTTCAAAGGGTTAGCAGATGTCCTGCAGGTTGCAGGGGAGATTAGATATGAGTACTCCTATCCTGCACTTGACCCTGATGCTACGATACTGATCTGCTAGGCAATATATGTTATAGGATACATAGATGCTTTATTATTGGAACTAAGGTCTTTACCATACAAAGGAATAACAGTGTTGTAAACTAAATCAAAAGTCCAAGATTGGGGAGGTGTATGAGTCAGGGTTCTCTAGAGTCACAGAACTTACGGGTAGTCTCTATATAGTGAGGGAATTTGCTGATGACTTACAGCCTGTAGTCCAACTCCCCAGCAACGATCAGCAGCAGTTGTGAATGGAAGTCCAAGGATCTAGCGATGGCTCCATCCCAGGCAAGCAGAGCATAAGCCATTGTTTTAATGTTAGTGTTACCATGGTGAGACACCATGGCCAAAGCAACTCAGGGAGGGAGGGTTTATTTGGCTGACAGTTCCCGATCACTGTTCATCACTGAAAGAAGTAGAGACAGGACTAACAGGGCAAGAACCTTGAGGCAGGCAGAAGCTCCTGGTCATGGCAAAGTACGGTTTACTGACTTGTTCTTCATGGCTTGTTCAGTTTCCTTCCTTTAGAACCTGGGACCACCAGCCCAGAAGTGGCCCCACCCACAATGTGCTGGGCCCTTCCCATCAATCATTAAGAAAATGTCCTATACCTTGTCTACAGCTCAATCTTATGTAGGCACGTTCTCAATTGAGTTCTTGTGTCAAGTGCACACACACACACACACACACACACACACACACACACACACACACAGCCAGCATGGTTTTCTAACATAATTAAACTTATCGAATTCATCCAATAGGAAGGTAAGAGCTGGAGAAATGGCTCAGAGATTAAGAGGGAAGGTGACTCCTCCAGAGAAGCTTGAATCTGACTACCACCACCCACATACTGGGTCACAACCATCTGTGACTCCAGTTCCAAGGGATCTGATGCCCTTCTGTGTCCTCTGCAGGTACCAGGTACGCAAGTGCACACAGACATGCACGCATATAAAACACACATGCACATAATATGAATATTTTTAAATGGTGAGGACAAAAAAGATGAGGAAGGGAAGTAGGGGTCACCAAGGCATGGAATATATATATATCTCCATATAGTGCTTAAAAAGATCCACTGTAGAGTGTGACAAAAAAATCTAGAGATTTAGTGTATAATTATTGTAATCAAAACTGCATTTTACACTGAAAACATTTGGGAGGAAGAGTGGAGCGGTGGCTCAGAGGTGGAATGCTTGTCTAAGATGCAGTGTCTGGGTTCAATCCCTAACTTCAAAAAAAGAAAGAAAGGAAAGAAATCAAAGAAGATATGCTTAAGAGGAGAGAGATAACATGCTTTTTAAAACTCAATTTTAAAATCTTAAACACACAAAGAACGAGAGAACTAAAAATAAAATCTATTCAATATCAAATCTGTCTATCATCTATCTATCTATCTATCTATCTATCTATCTATCTATCTATCTATCTATCAATTAGAAAATTACAATTCTAGTCATCACTTTGTCAAGTTTTGTTACTGGTAGCGTCTTGGGGAAAGGCTGCCCACTGAGGTGTAAAGGACACCAGAGGTAGAACCCTGAACCACTCCCCTTCAGATAATGGGAAAGGGTTCTCCAGGTTTGTGTTCCCAGTACTGCCCCCCTCCCCCAACCTCCGCAGGCTTTAGGCGGCCTAGATTCACCTCCTTGACAGCAGGAAAGGAGCCTGGATGGGGGTCCGGTTCTGACCTTGAAACAAGTTGGGAGAAAAACCTCTTTGCTTCCCTTTGCTTTCTTCCTGCTTGATAGTCAAGGAGTTCTCTGGTTTAGAAGCGTGTAAACTTGGTTACATTTTCAGCTACAAACGGCGGGCTGTTTTGGGAAGTGCAGACGGCTGGGCTGTGAGGCCGGAGGAGTGTGGAAAGTCTGATGGGGAAGGTGAGGGCCTGGCAAAAGGAAAGCATTTTGGTGGGTCTAATGATTTTGGGAAAAAATTCTCTGCAAGGCTGGAACATTTCGCCACACGTAAGTGGCTATTTCCTTAGCCTCTTCTGCATTCACTGAGAGCTCCGTGTAGCTGACCAGAGACTGAAAGAGCTGCGAAAACAGTCCCAGTGTGGGTTTGTCAAGAGAGATATTCAATTTAGGTTTTCCAAATGTGTTGCATGTAACAAAAGCCTGTATTTCTTTCTTTCTTTTTCTTTTCTTTTTTTTTTTTTCGTTTCAAAAGAGATCTGCCTCATTCTGGTTCATTTAATTCTTGGAAACATAGTTTTATATGTCCAGAGAGCCCTTTGAGCCTTTGAGAGAGTATTGCAAAGGCTTTCACCCGCTACCTCGCCCCCCTTCTCTGGAGGCAGGAAGTAAACTCTGCCAAATGCAAATGAACTCAGACTCTGACAGGCAAAGTGTCAAAGCAGAGAGCGCTACAGCATTTCCAGAACGCATGCCTTACACAACTGACGTGTGGGGGTCTGAAAAACTACAGGAAGTCACGCCGACCTATTTAAGGTTTGCCATTTCAGAAACACAAATGTGTCTAGAAGTGCCTTGGATTTATGTTAGGAAGTCAGAAGACCTTTCCTTCCTTTTTAGGGTGGCTCCAGCATCCTAGGGGACTTTAATCAAAGTCTTCTACCTCTGGAGTTGTCTGTGTGGTTCCGGAACCACACAGTCGCCGACTTAGAGTTACAAATCCTAACTGGTCTGACATAATACTGACCGACTGAAAGACCGCATGGGCCACGGCTGCCCTTCCAAGGGTTAACAGAGCTGGTTCCAAGGGAGTGAGGCAACCACAGAAACAGGATAATAAATGTGACACTCTCAGACTATCACCAGCAAATATTTGAGCTTATCAAATAACGGAGGAAGTAGTTTAGTTACAAATAAACCAATCTCTCATAAAACAAGTTTTCACACAGGGTCATTTCATTGAGCTGGAGACAGCTAGAGGCCACTCTAGGCAGAACTCCTACTCTGTGTACACTTCGTAACAGCCTCTCATGATTAATGGACAGCAAGGCGGGGAGGCTGGGCCCTGTAGCTCGCTGGAGCTGGGCTTCCTATCAGCCAAACAGCCATAAACAGCAGGTCAGGATTACTGCACCGGAATGCCTGTCCCCTGGGAACGTAGCTGGGTTTGTGCTCACTTCCCCTGCCGCCGCCCGCCTTCTCTCTCACAGCTCTCTCTCTCTCTCTTTCTCTTTTTTCTCCCTGTATCGCAGAGAGCATCGTGTCCTAGAAACTATAGTAGATGTCACTGCTTGGCACTTTCTGTGCAAAGAGGACAAGTATGTGGGCGCAGGGGGGTGGCGGGAAGCTACTCTTAAAGCCACAGAGACTGTTGGCTAAGGGCTGGACGGAGGCTGTTTTTCTGGAACCTTAGAAATCAGCACGGTGAAAGCATCTAATTTGGATTTCGGAAAAAACACGGGCACTGTTGGAGGGTAAGGGGGGCGCGGGGAGCCTCTTGTTTCAAAGGGAAGTTCTCATTGAGATTAAGAAGAAATAAAAATATTCTGGCATAATTACAGCAATTCAACAAGTAAAAAAAAAAAAAGCCTGGGAAACCGCTAGAGTTTTGGGTTGTGGATGTTCATTTCTGGTGAAATAGAAATGTGTCCATTTCTGAATTTTAATTTGGAGAAAACTTGTTTCATTCCCCATAAAGGATAATAAAAAAATGTGAATTAGATGACACATAGGAATAGAAATATGAAAATAGAAACATTCAGCCACAGCAGCACCATTCAGAGCAGGCATTTAGCATGTTTTCTACCCATCTTTTCCAAAATCTGTTAAAAATAGAATATTGAGACCTTCACCATATGGAGAATTTTGTATATTTTCGGTTAGATTCTAGCATAGTCATGGCCCCACGGTGTTAGCCAACTTTTTTTGCATATATAATTTTAGAGTTGAAAAATACTAATTTTTGCAACTTAAATCCCCCTCAGGAAGCTTTAGAACCCCTGTCTCTTCCTGCTATACAGCAGCGCTGGCTGGCTTTACTTTTCAGGTGTGTTCATTTACCCCAAGTCTATGTGATGCGCTTTAATAAAACTTGGAGCGAGAAGGGCAGCGCTATAACCCTTATAGCTATCTCATTAGTTTTTATATTTTAAACAAACCCTCTGCTGATTGCATTTTCCATGGAGCTGGGTGAGATTCAGGGCCTTCTCTTGGCTTTAGGATGTACTTAACTCTGGTAATGCTCTTCCCAAATGCACAAGCCCTGCCCGACACAGTCACGTTCCTTTAAGCATGCAGGAATGACCCTTGCATTTGCCTGTTCCCCTGCCTGCCACCTGCGATACCAGCATTTAGATGCACTTTGTTTATATTGGGCATCTGGACCAACTTTTCATAACCATCATCTTTTCTGAGCCCTGGCCTGGATCTACTTTCAATCATTGCGCTCCCGAGTCTATATTCATCACACATAGTGATTCTCTGTACCTTACCAACGATGTCTCTGCTGTTCTCTTACCTAACCCAGACAAAAGTTATGTTGGGAATGTACAAGAAACGTAAGTCTTTCATACCTTTGGGGTCCTGCGTGATAACTAAGGGTTAAAGCATTGCTGTAGCTGGTGTGGGGGGGCGGAGCTAAGCTGCCCATGGCTGGAGCCTGAGGTGCAGCCTGTTTTCAGCCTGAGTTCCTTCAGCACTGACTTCCCCTGTCTGGCTGTGTACCTGTGGGCTAAACTTCTCCCTTTTCTCTTAGGTCTTCCCCATTCTGGCTGCCCAACATGTTAACTATACTTAACAATAACCTGCATATTACAAAAAGAGCCAAAAGAGAGAATTTTAAATGTTCTTGCCACAAAGGAATGATAAGCTTGTGAGGTGGATGGACATTCAAGTTAGCCCAAAATGTATACACAAAATATCACCCTATGTCCTATATGTATATGCAATTACTTCTCAATGGAGAACAAAATCAAAATTAAAAGAGCTTCCTTTTATTTTGATCATTAAAAGACTTGTGTTAAAGGGAAGAAATGAGTTCCTTTTTAAGAGTCACATCCAGATAGACCTAAATTATTTTCTTGTCTCTATGGAGATATAATTTAGAATGCTTTGTGTGTTCAAAAGCTGGGACTCTTGTGTGGGATCTAAACTGCATATTACGGGGCTTCCAAACATCACTGGGAGCTTTTTGAAAAGGTAGATCTCAACCATGGAGAGGGTGGATATTTATTACAAATTAATGCATTTTAGCTTTGATGTCTTAGAGGTTTTCTTTAGGTGAATGAAAACTCTTTAAACAAGTCTGAGAGAAAAACCACTATTTCAACTATAGACATGAGGAAATATTAGTATTCATTGATCTTGCCTTACTTGTTACCTTCAAAGCATTTTCAGATAGGCAGCAACACAGACTTACCCTGAGTAGGTACTAAACACTTGCAGAGTATCCCAAGCACACTGGCCCTCATGGGTATTTGAAGTGTCTCACCTGCAGCTCAGGGATGCACATGGCCCAGGACAGGCAAGGAATGCAGTCCGAAACAAAATTGCAAACTGACTTAAAACATGGTGGTTGTTTATGTGTATGATTTTTTTTTACAAGTCTCTCTGCGTGTTCTTGTATATGGACATGCATGTGCATCTGCGAATACTCTTCCTACATGTGTTTGCACATCTGTGCAGAGACCAAAGATTGTCCTTGGGTGTCTTCCCCAATCAATCTGCATCTTATACTCTGAGGCAGGGTCTCTCCCTTGAACCCATGGGTTAGCCAGTTGCTCTAGGGATCTCTTGTCTTTGCCTCCTGTATACTAGGATTGTAGGTAGGCCACAGTGCCCACCTGGTGTTTACATTGGTACCGAGGACCTAAATTCTGCTACTCACACTTGTGTAACAGGTACTTTATCCAATGAGCTATTTTCCCAATTGCCCCAATATTTTTGTTTGCTTTTTGCTTTTTTTTTAAAAAAAAGAAAAAATACTACTGGATTGTATGGGTCTTGGGCATGAACTTTTGTAAGGTCAAAAGTTGACACCCATGCCAGCAACAATACTCTTTAGGAAATGTACCATTGTATTAGTCTTATAAGCTAATTAATTAGCCTTGTATGATAGAAAATCTAGTCATTTTGATCAATCACAAAAGAGAAGCTTGCACTATATTTCTGACAGCACGCTATACAATACTAAAATGTAAAAAAAAGGAAAAGAAATTCAATCATGGAGAATGCTTACGGCAAGTCATTGAAGGCACAATATTATTTTCCTTTCCTGGAAATTCAAATTTTCCATCTCCAAGACCTGGGGAATGTTCAGTGACTGAGGCAACCTGTGTTGCTGGAGAACACGGATGGAGATAGTTTCAGTCCCACAACCTGAGCCATCTTCTTGTCTTCTGATAAGCTAATCCTGTCCAGCTTTCAAAATCCTGTTCAATGTGCTGCTCCCTCCTTGCTAAGTTCTTTCCTCAGAGCTAAACTTGCCTTCATTGTCGGAGTGGAGACCGTACAGAAAACATGGAGACAAAAAAAAAGAGTACAGGGTGACTCCTAGCAGCTGCAAGGTAAAGAACCCAGCAGTCTCAATTCCAGACGTGAGAGAGATGCCCCATGGTAAAGCTGGTGCAAGTACCTCATCCAATTTCTCTCCAGGGAAACTGCGCTAGGTCGTAAGCACCCCATTGCTCTGATTTCTTGGAGAAGCTGAGAAATTCAAAGGTTTAACAACTAACAAAGATAACTTCTAGGAAGTGCAAAAAACAAAAAACCTCAAACATTAAACTCAAAATCTGCCTGTTCTCCTGGGGTGTTCTCTCACAGCCGTGACTTTCTAGAGCTTTTGTATAACATTCTTCTGAAGAAGACGTTGATAAATAAAAACGACAAAGAGACTTAAAGAATTAGGTCTTTCGTGCTTCCAAGGGTCCAAGCACAGGGTCCAAGGTTATCCGACAAAGTTGTGTGTTCCTTTTGATCTAGGTCTTGAGCATGATCCGAGATGTTGTGTTTACTTGTACGTTTGTGTGCACACATGCATACAGGTGCATGTGCTTGTGTATGAACATATGTGTGGAAGCCAGTGGCCGATGTTGGGTCGTGCTTGTTGTTTTCTATCTTATTTTCTTTTTAAAAGCTTGGTTTATTTTTACTTATATGTATGTTCTGTCTGCATGTCCGTACGTACACTAGACATATGTCTGGCACCTACAGAGTCTACAAAAGGGTGCTGGACCCCCGGAACTAGAGTTATAGAGACAGTTGTAAGCTGCCACATGGACAGTGGGAAATGAACAAGCGTCCTTTTTGACACATGGTTTCCACTGAACTTGGAGTTTACTTACTCAACTAGAATGAAGGGCTAGAGCTTGGCATGTTAGTGCACACCTTTAGTGCCAGCATTGGAGAGTCATAGGCAGGCAGATCTCTGGGACTTCAAGGCCAGTTCAGACCACTTGGGAGCATTCTAGGCCAACTAGGGCTACATGGTAAGATCATGTCAGAAGAAGAAGAAGAAGAAGAAGAAGAAGAAGAAGAAGAAGAAGAAGAAGAAGAAGAAGAAGAAGAAGAAGAAGAAGAAGAAGAAGAAGAAGAAGAAGAAGAAGAAGAGAAGGAGGGGGAGGAGGAGGGGGGGAGGAGGAGGAGGGGAGGAGGGGGAGGAGGAGGGGGAGGAGGGGGAGGGGGGGAGGAGGAGGAGGAGGGGAAGAGATAAAGAAGAAAAGGAAGAGGAGAAAAGGAGAGAGCTTTCCTGCTTTGACTGTGAAAACTAAGACTTCTCTCAAATTCTCATGGCCTCTGGGATCCTATTTTCCATATTGATTATTTCTTCTAGCTGAATAGTCCATTAAGTAGAGCTAGCACAGTTCTTTGAAGGAACAAAAAAGGTGTCTAGTGAAATTGAATATGGAATCCTTACACCATCCCATTTCTCCAAAGTTTCACAATGAGCACAGCAAATAAGGTATCAGTAAGGGAATTCACAGTGGGCAGACAGATGTGTGCTCCCATTGGATTGGACCTGCTGACTTCCTCAACTTTCAGGAACAGTTGAACCGAATGATAGCCTTTACATAGTGTTCTGAATCACTAACCAAACTCTGGGATAATCAGGAGTCAGTCATAACTCTGTTTTGTTTCAGGTCAGAGTTGCGTCCTAAGTACCTTAACTCTTTCTAGGATTGATATTGAAAATGAAGGCCTGCCTATACTTCTTGAATTAACCCACAGAGACCAATTAAACTAACATCTCCAGAGATTGAAGCACACCACCAGAACTGATGGAAATCTTCTTGGTTCATTAGAATGTGCAGATACAGTTGAGGGTGACTTTGATAGCTCCAAGTTGCCATTATCATATGGTAGCAAGCAGTTATCACTCCCAGGCCTCCCATCTAAGTCAGTGTCACATAGGTTCCCACTTCTCCTAACTTAAAACCATGAAGCTTTCAGCATGGAAGAAAATTTCATCCGCAGAAGGATGTAGTGTCCATTTATTAATCTTCTTTAAAGATGTTTACTGTGACAGGAGCACAAGTTGAGATATTCCAGAACATCACAGAATAAGCGTTGTATTTAGCCCACACTTCTGTTCTGATACTAGGGAGGAAGAGTGAACCCAGGAGTTCTCAAATGTGATCTTCTCGTGCTGAATCATGTTTCATGGGGTGACGCACCACTGTATGTTGTAAGGTGTTCAGAATCATTCAGGACTTTCGCTCGCTTGACACAGATGGCAATGTCCTTTCCGCTGTGACAACCAAATCCAGACAAAGGAACAACACAGTGTCCCAGACATTTCTTTAAAAGGGAGAGGTAGCAAGAGACAAAAGTAGGCAAGCAGTAATCCTGGAGGTTAATCCGTTAGAGTCAAAACCACTGTCAAGAGAAGTAAAATTTCCAGTCTAGTCATCCTTGACAGCTGCTTCCTCTGGAAACACTTCTCTTTCTCATCAGGATTGTCACTGGTTTTGAGGAATGCAACTATCTGTAACTCAAGAAAAGTGAGGTGTCAAACTAGGAGTTGTTTAGAGCTCCATGTATGGCCTGGAAAGAAGACAAGAAGAGGAGAGGAATTACCACAAGCTTTAGGTTTTGTAATCTCTCGCGACCTCTTTTCTCATCCCCTTTGCTTGCCCTGTGTTTAGATGCCAGGTTTGCGGATGGTTCAGACTCATCCAGCTTTAGTCCGTTCTGTGATTAATCCCTTTAGAAAAGATGATTAAAGTCAATCTGTGTATAATATTCCACAAAGGTGAATGCAATCTTGTCGCTCTGTGAAGACAGTGTCTTGTCAGGGCTGAAGGGCTCTGTCTTGGGCTAGTAAAATTTTGAATAGAAAATCTAACTCAATCTTTAAAAAAAAAATTATCCAGAACAGCTACAATGTAATGGGGTGTGGAAATGTGGCTGTGTTGGAAGCACTTTGGGAAGTCGACAGGTCCAAATGCAGTTAGAGTCCTAAATGTAATCACAGTTGGAGAGTCCATGATTTTTATTTACAAACTGCTATCTCTCTAGCATTTGAGGTTGAGAACTTGGACTTTGGAAGTAGACCCCAGATGCTAACATTCACTCTTCCACACAGCAGAGTTTTATGCACACACAGGTGCATTACTGATAGTTCTGTGACTAATGCTGTTCACCTGGGAAGCCTGTCTCTCAATGGGATCTTGTAGAGATCCAATGTCTTCCACTCTTGAAGATATTCAAATGAGTTTTGAAACTTTGTGAAAAACTATTAACATATAACTTGGTTTTTAATATCTCCAAGCTTTAGGAATTAAACTAATAGAAACTACCTTTTCCCAAGTAACCTCGAGGAATCTCTAGGCTTTCGGTAAGATCTCCAATAGGAATGACCAAAAAAAAAAAAAAAAAAAGGGACTATTCCATAGTGACAAAGAATTTGTTTGTTTCTTTGGGGTGGCACTCAACTATGCCTTTGTTCTTCTATGTTAACTACATCATTTCTTACCTATGCTCACTACTTTTAACCTTTGTTCTCCCAGGACCCCTTCATGCAGATCCTTCCCCGAAACTCCCCTCTCCTTACTCCTCAGATAAGGGGGAGCCCTTAATTATTGATTGATGTGAGAGGGCCAGCCCACTGTGGGTGGTGCCGTCCTTGGGCTAGTGGCGGTCTTGAGTGGCAGAAGAGAGCAGTTTAAGCAAGTCAGTAAACATCATCCTCCACGGCCTTTGCATCAACTCCTGCCTCTGTGTTCTACAGTTTGAGTTCTTGCCTTGGCTTCCTCAGGGGACTGTGGTGGCATCCACCTTTAATCCTATAGCTTGGGAGGCAGAGGCTGCCGAATCTCTGAGTTCAAGGCCAGCCTGGTCTACAGAGTAAGTTCTGGGGCAGCCTGGACTACACAAAGAAACCTTGTCCTGAAAAGTCAAATAAACCTTTCCCCCTCTAAGTTGTTTTTGGTCATGGTAAAAAAAAACTATTTAAAATTAATTTAAAAAGGAATGGATGCTAAAAGGAACCAATGAGTAAAAGTTAAGTTCCTGTACAAGTTCTTTCCTTTTTGCAAATATATTCTCCTTCAAATCATAATTGATACTGTTCCTTTGAAACAGTCCTTAGCTGCGTTACTGGAAGTTGTGCAGTTTAAACTTAGACTATAATGGTTTGTTGTCTCTTTCTATTACTTCTTGTCTGTATTTCTAGGGATGAAAACCTGCTTGCTTGTCTCTGACAGGACAGTGAAGGCTGGATATGATGTGCAGATGCTTCAGTGGGAACTACAAGCTGAAAAAGATGCACAGGTATCTGTCAGTAGAAAGTAATACACTGACTTCTGAGATGTTGGTCATTGGTGTCTTGGGCAATATCACATAGTTCTACATCCAAATGAAACAAAGTTAGCCTCATAGTTTGACAAATGTTTCTGGGAAATTCTCTCATTTCTTGTCGAGAGACTTGAAGGTGAGTAGAGAAAATAAGATATTCTCCCATATGATGTGTTAACACTATGTTTGGCCAGTGCTTACAAAGGGGTTAAAAGAAACTTTGTTTTAATACCCTCCTCCACAACCCTTTTCCTGTTATAATCAGAGTGTGCGAAAGAAACTGTCCTGCGGTCTTGTAAATGAGAAAGTGAAATAGACTTTGCTTTCTCAAAGATTTACAATTCACTGAGGGACATCAAAGTTGACTTCCTCACCAATCATAGCATGACATGAGAGATGGGGCAAACTGACTTCAGGATGTCCCGGCTGTCATCTCAGCCCGAGAGTAGCACCTACAATGGAACAACTTCTATAGCTCTCCATCTCTCTGGAAATCTGTATTCATTCTACTGTTAACGGAAACATTATTTTTGCCACCCAGAGGCCAGTGCTTTTAGATACAAAGAGAATCAATTTCCTGCTCTTTTCTCAGGAAGAGATTTAAACCTATGGTTGGTGACACCATTATAGTCAAACCCAGATTTCAGGAAAGAGGGATATGACCCCAGGAACCTCTTCTTAGCCATGACTGACTGGTGAGAGGCTTACGGAGATCCACTACAGGCAGCCACAGCTGCTGTGAGCTTATGACTGTGTCGGCTATGCTAAGCTTGGCACAGCACCTCACTGCCCTTCTCCGGGTCCTCAGGCTCGTACACACCTTCTGTCCCATTTCCCACATGGCACTGAACCTTTGAAGAGTGCTACCAACATTCCCCTTAGGGATAAACATTGACTACTCCTTATTCCAAACCTTGAGCTTTTTGCTCTTGACTTAATTTAGAATAGTAATTTGAAGATATGAATGGAATTTTATTTCTGTCTTGGGAACACTGTGCCTCTAAAATTAAAACAGATACTAAAAATTAATTAAAAGTAGCTTTTATTGGACTTTAAAACAACACAAAATTAGGATTTGAATTGCATGCAATTTCATTTTAAGAACCATAAAAATAAAGCACGTGTGATCTGGAAATTTCTCGCTGCTTCTGCCTGCAGTTATGATAAAATGCAAGGAAGAGTTGAGAGGGAGCTGGGACGATGATAATTCAGTGTCATTTAGACACACAAAATTTCATGTGCTTGTGGTGTATGATTGGCACACTTAAATCAAAACATTTCTTACTGTATCAAAGGATTGTTTTGGAATATTATAAGAAAAAATCAGTCAAGTATCTATGAACTCTGAACATCTACTATTACCCCCTGTTCTTTCAAATTCACAAAACATTCTACTTATGCATTTAGTTTGATCATTTTATTCCTCCTCCTGTTGCTATTTATAGCATCCTAGTTCCTAAACATTTTGAGAGAATGATATTTACTCCAACAGCTTTTAATGCCCATAATACTTACTCTAGAGATTAGTAAGTGAGGAGGACAACCTGATCTTCCTATGTTTTCCAGAATTATCACCAACAAACTCACACTAGCAGGGTACAGATCTTGGAAACCAAATTCTGTGCATGTGGAAGTCCAAAAGAATGACATACAGTCTTGCCCCAGGAGGGAGAGCATGTGACTTCAAAGCCACCAAAAGAGCTTTTGCTTTATCTGGGATCAAGGATCCTGTGTGGATAAAAGGCAAAGGAAGTCATTCACCTTGAACAAAAATATTTTCCTAAAATAGAGTCTTGCTATCTAAAGCTTCTTTAATTCCTTGGGTTTTGCCCTATGAAATCATTTTCCTTGAAGTTAAATCATTTCAAATCCCATAATAACAATTTGGGGGAGAGTTAGATTGCCATAGAAAACATAAGAGTATGGTAGAGTTCTAAGTCTAGCATTAAGGAGATTTGACCTGGTTAGGAAATCCATTCATGAAAGCACTGTGGTTAGAGTTGGTGGGGAGCCATCCTGCTGAAGAAGCTAAGAGCAGGCAGGGAGAGTGGCTTTCCACAGCTCTGTGCTGTTGTAGATGTGGGACCCCAGTGATCATACCCGGTTTACTTTAGCTGAAACAAGCTTTTCACGTGTGCAAACCTCATGTTTCTGTTTGTATGTTTGTCTTTAGAAAGGAAAGCAGAAGTTGTGGGAGAAAGTATTAAAATGTTCTACACACCCATAGGGGGTGAGAATCCTGTAATATAATAGAATGGGCCTCAGCTGCTGCTTTATGAAATTGCTATAGGCTTTCTTACTGCTCTGACCTTGTCTCATTCCTTGCTTCAGATTCCACAGCTCTAACAAGGGATTGTGGTTTCTGTGAGTGAGGGAAAAAAAAAAGATTAAAAATGTAAATATATCTACAAATGTAAAACTTCAGAATTTCAAAATGCGATAAGATATTTTGTCACCCTATAGGTTTGATTTGATTTATTTTAAAAGCTTCACCGTTCTCTTGATAGTAGCTGACAGATCCATTCCTATTCCCATATGCTTTCTGCTATTTTAAAAGAAACAGTACACAATTGCCTCCGAGAAGCACCATGTGTTTCCCAAGTGTGGATCCGAAAACTATCCATCTGGTCATGCTGGCATCTTCCTGAATTGTATGTGACTGAAAAAAAATGTATTCATCATTTTGAGACTCTTTGGCTAGATAAAGATGAGAATAAGGTGACTTCCCTCCCTCCAGTTCCTGAAAACCAACTATGGTCCTACAGCTTAGAGTTCATTGACCACCCTACCACCTGCATGGTCCCCAGGCACCTGCCAGGACCCCTAGGGAATCCCTGTGCAAGCAAGACTCTGCTTGGCACTAAATTCTGTTTGTACTGGTTTGATTAAAGCTTTGTTTTAAGGTTGCCTCTCTTAAGATGTGTAAGATCCTAAGATGGGGACAAATGACCCACAATGCAATTCAACTCGGCAAAGTGTTGCACAGTGTTACAGAGACCAACCCAGGAGCAGCAGGGATGTTCTCCAGTGAGAAGGAGGAGGGTTTCTGTAGTCTCAGTGGGAAGATAGAAACTGAACAAACAATCAAGGTGCAAAGATGATGCTGATAAGGAAAGAAGGTAGCAAGATCTAAAAACTCAATGCGGACAAAACCAAATACAAAGTATTTTAAACGTTGTCAGCTTTGAATAGCATAGGTATTCAAAATAATTTTCTAGATTGCTGCAATTATTGTACAAATTTATTTAGAACTTCAAAAAACACATTTATTTATTTATTTATTTATTTATTTATTTATTATTTATATGTGTGTTGACTTGACTATGCTAGGGCGAGCATGTGTAGGTCAGAGGCAAACTCGTGGGAGTGAGCTTTCTCCTTCTACCATGTTGGATACAGGCCATCAGGCTTGGCAGGAAGTGCCTTTACCCACTGAGCTGTCTTGTCATGTTGCTGGCCCCATTGTGTGCATTCTTATGAGAATAATACTTATAAGAGAGTAATCCCTAAATTATGCGCTAGGGGATAATGCTATGAATCTCTCCCTCCCCAACTTCTCTCAGCTATCATTTATTATCTATATACAGTTATCTATCCTTCTATACCTGTTATTTTATTACAACAAAATATTACTTGAATTAATCCTATAAATGAAAGCTTCCCCCCTTCAAAATTCTCTTGGAAGTAGATAATTATAATAAACTGATACAGCTTCAAATAGGTGACATCAAACCACTATTCAAACAGCACTAACAACTTCATGGTTAACTGAGAGATTTATTTTTCCAGAGAATGTTAAGGACTGAATAGTTTTCCATATGTTGGCCATGTTAAAGTGACAAAGTCCAAGACCAAGGTGACTCAGACTAAGTGGTTGGTGAGCGCTCTCTTGATGTTTACAGATTGTCATCTTCTCATTGTACCCTCACATGTTAGAAAGCAGAAATTCTTCATGTTAGGACTATACTCTCATGTATTTTTTTAAGGCTAATAATCATATTCATAGAGTCCAACCCTTTCAACCTAACGACCACTTGAAGGTCCCGCCTCCTAACCTATCGCATTGGAGGGGAGGGCGCTAAATTTTTTTCAATATTTAAATTTTGAAGGGACACAAATAGTCATCCCATACCAGAATGCATAACTGAATCAATGGTTAAAAGGACAAAATCAGTTTAGAATAAGAGACAATCACTACATATGATATTATAGGCAAATTATCATAGACTGGTTGAGTGATGACAGGCCATTTCAGTTAGGCATTCTGTGGGATACTTTTATCATGACATGTATTAAGAGCCAAACTCCCAGGGAACCAGAACCATCTCTACTTCTCTAGAACCTCATCACTATATCGAAGTGACTCACTTTTCTTATTCGGTATCCAGTAACTTACTAGTACAGACATGGAATTATCTTCTGCTGTCTGAACTGTCTCCTGTGATGGAAATACAGTTGTCTAAACTAGACCTGAGTTAAAGCACTGACCTTGGGCTAGGGGAGCTTTTAAAACCATGGATTTTAGGCACTTTATGGAGAGCTGGTATTTCTTAGAGCCCTGTTTGTAGACAGAAACAGAGTATTCATAAGCAGGGATGAAAGAAAAGGGGTGTTGTTACAGACCCAACCAGGAACCAGCTTGAAAGATGTGTCGGAAGGGAGAAAGAAGAGTGATAAAAATACCAGCTAGAAAGCAGTGTTATTGAAACAATGTCTTCCTTTCTTGCCAAAAGGACATGCTTGTTTCTTTTGAAGTATTTTTTTATGTTGTATTTAAGAAATCAATTTGAAATCCGATTAGTGAATGTAGTTGACACTCTGTCCAGTTTGGAGAAAGCTCTGCTCAAAGTTGCGTGATCCAAACGCGTGTAAGGAAAACTCCTTGACGGTCTTCTTACTTTGTCATGCCCAGGCGGAGGGCAGATGACTCACTGTATGAATTCAAGTTAAATCACTTAACCTTTTTCTCTTATTCAACCCATCTGGGAAGCTGAATCCAAGCGCTTCACTATGGAACAGATGGTGTGCCAAAGCTAAATTTTCCCAGATTAAAAAAGAGGAAAAATGTGTTATAAGCTCTGAAAGAACCAAATATGGAAAAAGACCAAGGATTAAAAGGAAAAGAGCTATAAATTGGATCAGACCTTTTCCCCTGTTTCTTCTTCTTCTTCTTCTTCTTCTTTTTTTTTTTTTAAATAATGTAATGCTCAAAAACTAAGTTGTGTGAGATGATTTGGAGACAAAGTTAGAAGAATGTTTCATAAACTCCATATGTGCAAAAGTGGCCATGAATGACAGCAGCAATGGTGAGGCATTCTCTGTGCTGGCTCCGTTCAACAATGTCTCACAAAACATAGTCAGACAGGGGTGTCTTCTGGTTATCTACTCGATAACTCTAAATATGAGCACTCACAAAAAGCCATTTCTTACGAATTTTTATGGAACTACCTAAATTGCAGCTTAACTAAATTTAACACTAGCTGACAAATTAAAATTTTTCTAATATGTCCTAGGATAAATATGACTCCTAACTGTCCTTGGGGGAAAAAAGGTGTATTCGTTGCTTTAAGGAAAGATGCATTATTGGCCTTGCTAAGTTGGTATGATCTTTATACTGTGTATAAAGATGTTCTAATGTATTTACATCTTTCGAATTTGTGGAAAGAGAATGTCCTATGGTCGTAGATAAAACAAACGTTTGGATGAACACAGTTGAATATAACAGGAGAAGCCCGCACCCTTTTGTTTTCTGACTGGTTCTGATAAGTACGCAGGAAGTTAGCTTGGCATTTAAAAGATGCGGTTTATGGGTGAGGCTAGATCTGAAACCCAAGAGAGAGACATTATAGGCTTCCAGATGCCACATATAAAAACCCAGGCAGGACTTTGGTCTGGGGAAGTATTCCAGAGCCTTCACTCTCGCTAAGGCAATGGATCCCTCCCTACCGATACAAACTTTCTTTAGTTGCTTTTCAAAATCATATTATGTATCAAAATAAAAAGTATGGGCATTTTTTTCTCAAATAAACACTTTATTATTGAACTTGGGTCATACTCCTGACACGAGGAACGCCAGATGAAGCATAGAAAAGGGGATAAGAAGGAACTAAAAGCAAGAAACACACACAGCTTTCTTTAAAGCGGAGCTTCATGGGTCTCGTACTCAAATTTCCTTCTGGGAAAACAGTACACAGAAACGCATTGGAATCATGGCTTTAATGTCAGTAGCAATGAACATCCAAATAGAGATAACTATCCAATGGAACATAGTCCTTGTTCAATATGGCGAATACATTCTTGGGAATGGTGTTTTAGTCCCTGTTCTGCTGCTGTGAAGAGACACCATGGCCAAGGCAACTCTATCAAAAAAACAGCATTCAGTTGGAGGCTTGACTACTGTTTCAGAGGGTAAGTCATGATTCTTACCTCAGGGCTCATGGTGGCAAGCAAGACGCTGGAACAGTAGCTGGGAACTACATCCTGATCAGTAGGCAGAGAAAGCAAGACTGAGCCTCGCAAGGGCTTATGGGATATCAGAGCCCATCCCCCCCCATAGTACGCTTCTTCCAACAAGACCACACCTCCTAATCCTTGTAATCCTTTCAAACAGTACTCCCTGGTGACCAGGCATTCAAATATATGAGCCTATGGGGGACATTCTTATTCAAACCACCACAGAATGGTTATGTAAATAAGTCTGATAGAAACTAATGAAATGTCCTGATACTTCCTAACTAATGTGTGGATGCATGCCCATATATACACATATATTTTTATATATTCAAATTCATTTTCCGCTGCTCACTAAATTTCACTAAAAACAAAGGCTAAACTATTGGTATGCCAAATTAAACTGCTTAAAACAATTTTTTGGTTTTTGATTAGGAAACAAGGAGCTTGTAAATTAATTTCCAAGGACCCTTTTCTGACTGTCCTCTTAAGGATTTTACTGACTCCCTGGTCTGTGTGAGGTCGTCAGAGTAGAGCTTCAGCTAAAAATCCTGAGTTGAATATTTCCGCAGGATTCTAAAGGCAAATCCAGAATGTGCAGGACCATCTTACTCACTTTGGTGCATCAAATGCACACATAACCAAGGCAATGTGACATAACCACCTACAGAGAGATGTCGGTTCTCTTAGATGATACAGTTCAGTATTTCCTTTACTACTTAGAGTGCTATCTCTTCATAAAGTGCTTAGATCTTCATCTTAAATATGCATTCCTTAGTGATTTATGCTGAACCCCCTCTCTTCAGGGATGGCATGATATTGGCTTCCATGTGGGTTGGGAGTCATTTCCAATCTATCACAATACAGTCCATAACCAGAAATAGCTAAGTAGTCAGACTTCCTTAAGAATTCTGCATTCCCGTAAATTATGCATAAAATAATCTTCTTATAAATACTTTCAAAATCTTACTATCAGGATAGCATAATAACGTTTTTTTGTTGTTGTTGTTGTGCTAATGACTAACATAAAAAAGCTGCTAGAATTTTATAAAGCTGCAACCCAGAAGTGGGTACAATATGCACATATGTTTCAAACTTCACCTACTTCACGGCTGCTCAAATAGTTGTAACTTAGTGATTATACGTTTCCAAATAGGTGATAAGTTGGAAAGGAAAATGAGACATTTCCATTTGAACGAGCGTTTTCTAGCTTGTTCTCAAAGCTCAAATGTGGTACAGTGTCATTTAAAAATTCTAGTAGATAACGAAATGTGACGCTTTGTAGCTAACCAGGACAACTTTAGAAAGTATAGTCTTAACCCTAGAGAAAAAAAACTAAAGAAAATAATGGTTTTTAAAGTAATCTTCTATTTCCTCAGCATTATGGTAGTAGCGCTTGCGTCATTATGTTCAATCTTTCAACCTATACTTAGATATGTATTTAATTTTCTTTTCGCTTATGGGCTTTATTTTGTCATTTTCATGTAGACGTATTACTGTACTCTGCTGTATTTGTTCCTTCTCCCAGCACATGCTTCCCGTCCTCCTCTGGTTGGTTCCATTCCTACCCAGATAACATCTTTTTCTGCATATGTGTCGCGTGTATTCCATCACCATCTTTCCCCCCACCTCTCTTCTGATGTCTTCCTTATGGAGTCCCTGCCATGAGCTATCCACAGAAACAAGCACATGCATGCATACAAACATGTACACATACAGACTTTTAAATCTAGGTTCTTCCAAGTGTGGTTTGTTTTTGTTTGACCTAAGTATTTCTAATCCTGCCAATTTTCCTGAAAATGTTATTTGATTTTTTTAATGATTGATCAAAATTTCCTATGTCTATTCATCTGTTAATGGACATCTTCTCTGGATCCATTTCCTGATATAATGAACAATGAAGCAATAGACGTGAAGGTGTGAATATCTCTGTGACATGTTAGCTCAGAGTCCTTCAGGTGTAAATCCAAGGTGATAAAGAAGGGTCATGTAGAGATTATATTGCTTTGCTCTTTGAGAAGCATCAACACTGATTTCCATCATGGCTGAATAAGTTTCCATTCCTATCAGCAGTAGATAAGAGTTCCTCCCTCTTTCCCCACACTTTTGTGTGCATCTATAATCATTTGTCTTTGATACTGGCCTTTGGACTGAGGTGACACAGAATCTCTTCCTCCCCATTTATTAATTAACTCACATCCAAATCACAGCTTTCTCTTTCTCCTCTCCTCAAAGTCCCTCTCTCTCCTCTCCTCTCCCTGACCCTCTCCTTCCTTTGTCCTCAGAGAAAGGGAGGCCTCCCATGGATATCAACCCACCTTGGACTATCAAGTTGCAGTAAGACTAGATGCATGTACTCTTGAGGTTAATGAGGTAGCCCAGCTAAAGGAAAGAGGACTAAAGGCAGACCACAGACTCAGAGAGTCCCTGCTCCTGTAGTAAGGGGCCCAAAAACTGCAAATGTGGTGTAGGGGGCCTAGGTTCATCCCATGCATGCTCTCTGGTTGGTAGTCCAGTCTCAATGAGCCCTTATGGACCCATGTTAGTTGATTCTGAATGTTTTCTTGTGGTGTCCTTCGCCTCTCTGGTTCCCTAAATCCCTCCTTCCCCTCTTCCACAAGATTCCCCGAGCTCCATCTAATGTTTGGTTGTGGGTCTCTGCATCTCTCTCCATCAGCTGTTAGATGAAACCTTTCAGATGTGAGTTATGCTAGGCTCCTGTCTTCATAGCATAGCAGAATATCGATCGTGTCATAGGTAGACTCTCTCTCATGGTATGGGTACCAAGTTGGGACAGTCATTGTTGGTCCATTTCCTTAATTTCTGCTTCCTCTTTATCCCTGTACGTCTTATAGGCCAGAAAAATTGTGGGTCAAAGGTTTTGTGGCTGGGTTAAAGCAATTTTAATTTGTACTTCCTGATAGCTAAGGAAGTTAAACACCGAAGTATTTATTGTCTATTTGTGTTTCTTCTTTTGAGAAGTTTAATATATTCTTTAGCCCATTTATTGATTGATGTGGCATTTTGGTATTTAACTTTTGCAGTTCTTTATACAAGTCAGATATTAATTCCCTGTCTGATACATAATTGAAAAAAAAATGTTCTTACTCATTCTGCAGGCTCTCTCTTCCTAGTGGTCATTCCCTTTGCTCTACACAAACTTTGAATTTCACATACTTCCACTTGTCGAAGTGTAGATGAATAGATTAGTTTATTGGGATTTTTGAGACAGAGTTTCTCTGTATAGCCCTGACTGTCCTGAAGCTCACGCTGTAGACTAGGCTAGCCTCAAACTCAGGGCTCCGTCAGTGCTGGAATTAAAGACATGCGCCACCTCAGCCTTACGACAGGTGGATATTTTAACAAGGAGCAAACTGGGGCACAAAAAAGCTTAAATTATATATCCAAAGTCAAATCTTTATATATAAAATATAAAGTCCCTGAATTTTCTACCACCAAAACCAAACCTGTAAACTCACTATAGTTTTAAGCTGCGCAAGGACTACTTTCTCTCCTTTCTTTAACTCTGAAGATAGCCCCCAGCTCTAAAGACCTCAATATCCTTTCTCTATTTCTGAAAGCTTCTCAGAGAGAGCGGGACTCCCAGGAATGATACTTAGGAGCTAAGAAATTCTCTATAATCTTTTACAATTAGAAGGATTTCTCTATATTACCAGATAGGTGCTTTCACCGTCTATGCTGTAGAGTATGGCAGAATGTTTAAAGTAACTGACTGTCCATCAGTTTGTTTTATAGATGAAAAAGAAATAAGATGTGTAGAGATGTATAATTAAACAACAAAGATTAAAAGTTAAAACTTTTAATTTTTAATCTATTTTAAATTTCCTTAGTAAAATCAGTGTGGTCAGATGACATTTTCAGCAGTCTGATTAAGTACTTTTGGTTTTGATTTTTAAATGACATTGTGTTTTTAGGTCAATGTGAACACCTCTTTATCACTGTTCTTTAATTCAAGCATGAAGAAGTCTTTAAAAAACCCTTCACCATCCCCACCTCCCCGAACTCTTTATTATCTGACCAATGAGAATTAGGCCCCATGGAATCTAATAAACCACAATTGGTCTTGCCTTCCACCCTTCCCTGAACCTGGCTGCAAGGATCCTAAGTCTATTACAAATATATAAAGCTTTGTGGTTACTAAGGGTCTTAAATTTCCCTGATTTTTGTGCTCACTTTTACAAAGACGGAAGGCCAAGTTCTGATCCACTGTCCCTTTACTTTATAATTAAATCACTATGCTGACTTGTGGTATAAGTATTGTGTTCCCTTTAGAAAGTTCATTGTAGTATCTTTACAGAGTTCCAAAAATACCACTAGCAGTCCATCTGTTTTTCTCTATGCACCTATGAGGATAGTTTTTTAAAAGTACTGACAATGCTGGAGCTGGCAAGGATGTAGAAAAACACATCCCTCATAAATTATTACTCAGAGTATAAAATGGTACAGTCATTCTACAAGTTTGGCAGTGCCTAAGAAACTCAAACATGCATTTCGAGCACATGACCCAGCAATCACACTTCTGGATTTTTATTCCAGATATAAAAATTTATGTTCAAGCAAAAGCTTGCAGATAACATTCATAATGGTTTTTGTCAGAGTCCCCAATCTAAAATAGCTTACATTGAATGCCCTTCAAGAGAAAAGACTGAACACACCTTTGTAACCCGTACTGTAAAATGCTATTCAGCTGTAAAGGAGAACAAACTGCCGATAGACATGCGTGTAGCTCAGGCTGTTGAATGAAAAAAGCAAATCCAAATCAAGATGTTTTCTATCATATTATCCTTGATCTGATCGATCTCAGCAATGGAGGAAGGATCAGTGGCCTTCAGGCTTTGAAGAAGGAAGACAGAGGCTACAAGTGTCCCACGGTGGTGCTTCTTCATTTAGACAGAATATTTCTGCACGAATGCTAAATGTTCTCTACAAAGCTGTCGATGGAGAGCAGGTTTCTCAGAACATGTGCTAATACAACAAAGTGAGATGCTAAGGTACATACCCTACTGCTGTCATTAAGTATCTTGGATGGAGTACCACCCTGCCAACTTAATTTACCACACTGCCATGAAAGGATGTAAACAAACAAACAGACAAAAAGCAGAGCAAAATCCTTATAGTAATAAGTGGTATATAGTTCAAAGATATCTAGAAACCACTTCAAGGTTGGTGCTTCCCATTCAGCCATAGAATGCAGGCCAGTACTGCAGCTACAAGACACCAGGAGCCCTTGTAAAGCCAACGCTCTGTTATATGTATGTCCCATAAGCTGAACCACTGAAAATATAACATTTTCATTATATTGCTTTGTGGTATTTGCATCTACACTAGACTTTACCACAAATCCAGTTTCCGTCGTCAGTTTGTACTGACTTTTTTTTGTGTCAAATTTTCTTACTTTGAAATAATTGCATATTTGTATGTGATAACTTATGAATCTCAAGAATGTATCATAGATGAATTTATGTATCAATTGCATCTATAGGAAGGCAATCACATGTTATGTGCAGCATAGCATATATAGCATCTTGATTAATTTTGTAGCACCCAGTAAAATCAAGTTTATTTCCATCTTTTTGGAAGATATGCCTGAAGCAATCTTGATTCTCATGACTATAGCAGTCAAAATATAGTTGATATGTAATTTAATAAGAGTAATAATGACTTCAGAAATCAGTTATCAGCTGTGCAACCAGCAACCTGTCTTTGCAAATCTCAGTTTTTTTGCTTGTGAAATGACATTGCTACTATGTAGTCGCCAATATTTGAATAAAGGACATACATGTAGCTGTTTTAGAATCCACATTCTAAGTACAGAGAACAAAGTCCACAACAGGTTTCCAAGATCTTTTAATAAACTTCTCTATTTCTTCAGAGGTTCTCTTGAGGATCTAAGAAGATAACATGTTAGAAGCAGGCAAAAGATGGAAAGCAAGAGATTCATCAGGATGATGTGTGTCATTGAGAGAAAATAATAAATCTAAATGAACAGAAAAAGAAGAAAATTGATTCTGATCCATAAAGGGCAGTTGGGATGGCATCTCCGGGGGGAGGCAGTGAGTGAACATTTGGGACAGGATGGTTTAAGTGAAGGAGAAGGGAGAGATACTGTAGATCACCAGCATAGACACCAAAGATAAAGGTACAACAAAGGGCAAAGAACTGTAAGTGTAAAGGCGACACTTGCCAATAGACTGGGCAGACTGTTGATAAAGAAAGAGAGACACTCTAAGGTCTGCATGAATGCATAAACAGTAGCTTCACTGTAGAAATCTAGGAAAGCAATTGCTTGAACAATGAGATACATTTAAAAAATACATCTGATTTTTAAAATATAGAAAAGACTTCAACGGCTATTTTTCCAAAGTAGATGCACAAATGGCCAAGTGCATCCATTGGAAATGGATGGCCTGGTATGACTCTTCAGAAGGGAATCGCACTTAACTTGTAGAAAATAATGTTCACTCTCTTTAAGATGGCTGTTACTATCAAGTCAGTAGGTAACAAACATCTGTCAGAGTAGGAAAAAAAAACCAACCAACCAACCAACCAACTAACCAACCAACCAACCAACCAACCAACCAACCAACCAACTAACCAACCAACCAACCAACCAACCAACCAACCAACCAACCAACCAACCAACCAACCAACCAACCAACCAACCAACCAACTAACCAACCAACCAACCAACCAACCAACCAACCAACCAACCAACCAACTAAACAACCAACCAACCAACCAACCAACCAACTAAACAACCAACCAACCAACCAACCAACCAACTAAATAACCAACCAACCATCCAACCAACTAAACAACCAACCAACCAACCAACCAACCAACCAACCAACAAAACCAACCAACCAACCAACCAACTAAACAACCAACCAACCAACTAAACAACCAACCAACTAAACAAACACCTAGAACTCCTTGCACTGTGTTGGTGAAAATGTAAATTGGTATGGCCATTGTGGAAAACAGTATGAAAATTTCTCAAAAAATTAAAAAGAAAATTTTATATGATCCTCAATCCATGTCTAGAAAATATCTGAGGAAAAAAACCCCAAAACAACAACAACAAACAAACAAGCAAACAAAAACTAACAAAAACACAAAAAAACAGGAGACAGTTTGCAGTAAGTTGCGTGTCCTGTAAGAATGAAGACCGCAGTTTGGGACCCCAGTACACACATAAAAGCACAGCAGCTGTTGTCTGTACTCCTCGTTCTGGTGGGTGGAGACAGGCAGATCTTGGTGCTCACTAGCCAGCCAGGCTGGTCAAAACTATGTGCTCCAGGTTCAGTGAGAGACACCACCTCAGAAGACAAGAGGAGTTGATTGAGGAAAGACATCTCAGTATTAGATACAAGTCTACATAGGTGAGCACACCCACATCCACTTGTGAGCTAACCACCCTCCCAGACACTCACACACTCACACATGTACGAAAACGAGCATCTAAGAAACCTCTTCCCCCTGATGTTTGCCACTGCACAATTTACCACACTCAAGTTACTGAAATATGCTATGTGCTCATCACAGACGAATGAAGAAGATGTTGTGATACACCATACGCACGTACAAGTTAGGTACAAGTTAGAGACAGGAATTTATAATTTTGAAACGTAGCAAATAAAAATTGTTTACTCAGACTTTTAGTTCTGTAACTTAAAAGTTAAACAAGTAGACAACATATGAAGTTTTAGATGTCATTTTTGAGGCTATTTCTGTGTTGAAGACTAGGCTATACCCTGATTTACAGACACTCTTCAGCCTCTGACTCCCTAATGTTGGAATCCCAGGAGTGTACTACCAGGCCAGCCATGGAAAACTGTAAACTGTAAACTGAGAATGTATGTTAGAAACCACAGAGACGTTGATGTAGCCTTATGGGCCAGGCACAAAACTGACTATCCCTCGTCACTATTGTCATGTATGTAATTACTTGCTTTAAACAATTTTGTCTGTAATTTTCTTATCTCTGTCATAGTTCAGAGAACATTCGTATGCTGCTCCTGGAGCCTGATGCGGGGCCTCCAAATGACTCACTGATTCCTCATTCTACAGGAGGAAAAGCCATGCGACCATTGGCACGACAGGCAAATGATGCCCCATCACTTTTGGGCCGTTTGCATTTTATGTAATTTGATGATCTGCAATCAGGATGTTAAAACACTTAGAGAGTTTGGGTTTGCACAGACACACTCTGTGCAAATGCCACTATTTCCAGGTCTGAATTTATTGAGTCAGGCATTCCAGTGTCAGCTTAGGGAATTTGTTATTCAATCTTGTGTTGCCCAGTACTGATTTAAATTGGGAAGGAACTGTTTATATGTTTGTCTCTCTTTGGGGCACTATGGTCAGCATATCAACGAGAAAATATGGAGTAGTCCCCAAGAGAACTCATATATCCTTACACCCAGCACCTTAGACCGCTCGGCAACACTACCAATGTGCCTCTCACACGTCCCTAAAATGACTCTGTGTCAACCTCCTGAGACAGTTCAAAGATCGTTCTTTCTGTTACAACCACAGTGCATTTCTATTCACAATAGCATTAGGGAAAAATAATTATCCTCTCTTGCATTTTAACAAAAGAATTTAAAATGACAAAATAGTTTACTCGAAATAGCAGTTGAGAGGTCTGTTATAATTCTATTGTTGCTTTCGGAGCAGATGCCAGGCCACATGCAAAATGCCAAGACCACGGAGGAAATATTTTTAGCTTGGTAAAAATATGTGACATTTAAGAAAGAAATGGTAGTGCCTTGATTCATTTGTTAATTAAGCCCTTCAACATTTTCTATACACAGTTGTTGGAAGGTTATAGGATGTAAGGAGGATACAGTTTTTTTGCCTCCGTGGGATGCGTATTTTTAGATGATTATGATAAACTGTTCCTCATAATTCATAGTATGTGGGAGGAAGAAAGAAAAAGGCAAATGATAAATCAAATGTATTCTTGGTCTTGTGAAAAAGGGCCCCCGACATTGTCTTTAATAGGACAAAGGAGGATTGTGTGGGCAAGGCACAGAGGAGGAAAGCCTCTTAAATGAACAAATGGATCTGCATGGCCAAAGGTTCAGATTGGAGAGAAACACTAGGACTGGGGAGAGCTCAGGTAGGTCTCAGAGGACTTTAGACAGGGACTTATATGAGACAAGGGGTAGAAGTTATGTTAACAACTTGTCATACTCTTTTGGGGTATTTAAGATGAAATATAGAAGAACAGATGGTTGTTTCAATGCCTAAACACCGAACAGAGACAACTAAGGCAAATACTTGACAATCTCGAGGGACTTGGAAAATCTCTTTATATTTAGGTGTCAAAACTCTAAGCAGCAAGATTGATGTAGGTACCTGGTTGTCTGTGAGACAGGACCTGGCAATGGTAGATACCGCCCTTGCTGCGTCATAAGCTGCTTTCTAACATCTAAAATAGAAACAAATTGACATTGGAGCAGAGTTTCCACTGCTCTGTTAGGAAGAAAGTAACAATGGGAGTGGGCATTGTGGGGTACCATATGCACAGGCACCTCTCACATCTATGGGAAGAGCTGGGCGTGAGGTATTAAACCAAAGATACAATAAGCAGAGTGGCTACTTGCTCAGTTTACTAATGAAAATTAGGAACGTTGTTGCTTGGGGAATTTTATTTCTAACAGATGAGTCCCTTTTCCTGAGATTTTTAACATGAACTTTTTGTATTATGATTTTACAGAGTATATGTATGCACCTTGGCCTAATAACTCCCCATACATGATGGATGAAAACTCTGAAATCTGAACTGGGGGCAAAGTGGGGGTGGGGCAGAGGTGGGGGTGGGGCTGAGGTGGGGGCAGGGCAGAGAAGGGGTCATGAAATCCTGATGATAGTCCCTGCGTTTTATGATCTCATCTTACTTGTTTTCTTCATTGCTGTTACTGTAGAGAGAATCTCTCTGTACTGTACTGGCCAATGAACTGAGGCAGGAAATAGGATGTGAGAACTCTGTGTGGAGATAAGAACTCTGGACTAGAGTCAGGCCTTATAAGAGATTCACCCTAAACTCTGAGGAGATAAATGCATGAAGCTGAGAGAGGTAACCGGCCATGTGGCACTCATAAAATAGAATAAACTGGTTAAGTAAGATACAAGCTGATCGGTGAATAAGCCAAAGCTTATGGCCTAGGCATTTATTTATCAATAATTAAGTCTCAGCGTCATTATTTCAGAAACTGGGGCATGGGTGGGAAAGGCCACAGTTAAATGGCACCCAACATATGGGCTCTCCAGATCCAAGTATAGAGCCTGAAAAGAAAAACCTTGGTGGAAGACAGGAACAAACACTTCTGAGAGGAGTTTCCTAGCCCGTGGGAGGCAAAATCTGAGAGAGAGAGAGAGAGAGAGAGAGAGAGAGAGACAGAGAGAGACAGAGAGACAGAGAGACAGAGACAGACAGGAGAGAGACAGGGAGCAGACAGGGACAGAGATAGAGAGACTGAGAGACCGAGAAACAGAGAGACAGAGAGACAGAGAGACAGAGAGAGTACTGGAGGCCAGAGACTGAACCACTAGCCAAAGAACACACACACTGGCTGAACCTAATCCTCCCTGCTCATATGTGGTGCATGTACAGCTTAGTCATCATGTGGGTCCCGAACAACTGGGGCTGGTGGTGGTGGCTGTCCCAAAGTCTGTTGCCTGTACGTGGGGTATGTTCTTCTAGCTGGGCTGCCTTCTCTGGCCTCAATGGGAGAAGATATGCCTAGTCTTGTAGACTTGGTGTGCCAGGGTGTGGGGATACCCAGAAAAGCCTCCATCTGCTCAGAGGAGAAGGAGAGGGGAGCATGAAGGAAGGATTATGAAAGTGGGGACTAGGAGGAGGCAATGAGCAGGACTTAATGTGAATAAGTAAGTAAGTAAACAAAAAAATAAAAAGAGTTGGTTGCAAGTTGCTAATGGTCTTGATCAGGGAGGAAACAAAGTACAGAAGGTTAGACTCAGGGATTTCTTTCTTCTGTTCTTTCTTTCTTATGCTAAAGGGAAAAGGAGACAAAGGTTGAGAAAAAGGGTGTAGAAATAATATGGGAATAGTATAGAAATAAAGAGTAGACTGTTGAACCTACTTAAACTATAGAGCTATAGCGCCAAGAATCTTACATTGGAATAGATCTTTGTATAGTGGTTAAAAAAAATTAAGGTTATATCTTGGTTAAGTATCAATTCTTTTTAAGGTGTCATAACCGTGTTTTTATTAAAACTTTAATGTTAAGTTCTAGTTCTTTTAAAAGCTGCTATTATGAACTGTTTAGGATAACTAAGACATGAAAGTTAAACTTATGGTCAGAAAATTAAACTTCTGATTGTTAGATACTAGTTTAGTTAATTACAGAAATAATGCTTCCGAGACTCAAGAGACAATAAATGGCTAGAAACAAACAATTCAGATATATTATAGATAGGTAGAAGGGCTTTAAAAACCTCAGAGATCTAAATATGTTTTGTTAATAAAAGACCCTTTTTTTTATTGGACAATGAGACCAGTCTGCTTCTGGTAGCAACCCCACTCTACTTAAAGAATATGATAAACATTAGAGAACCTCCTTATGGCATTTGTTTTATATGTGGCAAGCTAGCCACCGCACAAGAAACTGCATGCTATCCGAACTGGAGAAATGAGATGCAGGGAAGTGGACCACTGAGCTTCGCCAAGACAGCAAAGCAGGCCTTCATATTTCCTGTTTTACAGAATAGTCTGTCAGATATTCTAGGACAGAAGGCTGAAGATGATGCTCAGATGACTCAGACATTTGGGACGCTATCCAGGAAGCCAACGATCTCTGTCATTTCTTCAGTTTTGGAAGCTGTTAATATTCATGTCAGGTAATAATCATTCCTTCTCTGATGGGGTTGAAGACTAGACAGTTACAGGCTCGCAACTAAGCTTAAAGAATTTTTTAGGATTTAGGAAAATATTTTAAGGTCTAAGAAGATGTTTTTAGGTTGGTAATGCAAGTTATGATGGAAATTGATTTAGGTACAGAACTCTAAACTCACAAAGATAGAATGAATAGTAGAATTATTTCTCCAAGGTTGCCATATACCTGTGGACTGGACAATGCGGATGTAATCTTACCTGATGGTTCTCATAATTGCTGCCACTGCTCCCAGCTTATTATTGAAAGAGAAAGAGCCTTTTCGTAGACGAACAGTGGGAAATGTAAACAGAATCTCTGAGGACTGTTCAGAAGCATTCCCTGTCAATAAAAAAGCCGATTGGGCAATGAGCTGAGGCAGGGAGCTCTGAAATACAGGAACTCTGAAATACAGTCATGTGCAGGACGAGTTTTACCTGAGCTTTGAGGAGACAGATGCATGAGGCTGAGTATCGATAGCCAGCCATGCAGCACTCACAGAATGGAGTAAATGGGTGAGTTAAGTTATGAGCTAATTGGTGAACAAGCTGAAACCTATGGCCTAGACATTTATTCATATATCATCAAATCTCAGATTCATCATTCCAGGAACTGCAGAGTGGGAAGAAAAGCCTGCCGTTACAGCTATGGATTAGGTGAGGGAAGTAATTTAAGGAAGGGAAGGTACATTGTGGCTTATGTTTCTCTCTCTCTCTCTCTTTCTTTCTTTCTTTCGTTCTTTCTTTCTTTTTCTGAAAGAGAATTATTTTTATTTACTTATTTTTTGCTGATAACTCAAGAATTGTCATTGTCAACCATTGATATTTAGAAAGAAACTTAAAAATCAAACTTGTTTATTGTTGCTTTTTGCCATCTGGTAGCATTTTTACACACAGGCTTCGATCTTCAGAGTACCCTGGGTTCGCTAGAAAAACCTTTTAAATGGAGTTTTATACAATAGAAGCTTCACAGCAGTCAAAATTTGGACTGTAAAAAAAATACACGCAAAACATATTTTTCTGAAAACACGTAGCTTTGAACAAAGCACCGAACTACACACATAGAGAATGAAAAGAGCATTTCAACTCCACTAAAAGTAGTCACCATAAAAGGTATAAAAGTCACCTAACGTCACTAGGCCCTGTTCAGTTTTTAAACAGGAGACAAGAGAAAATACTGTCCACAAACAATATCCCGGTTTTATGGCGGGTTTCAGGAAGTCTTCAACTTCATGGTTTAATAGCGACGAGATGAGTAGGATCGTGATCGAGGAGACCTGTATCCTCCAGCACTGTATTAAGGAGAAGGTGACGACTGCCTTCTGTAAATCTGATCTGTCTTGAGCTCCTCTCCATCCTCCTCTTCCTCCATCCATCCCCTCTGTATGATCTGTTATAATAGTCCTTGACAAAATAACCCTGATCATATCTTCTATCATAGTTCCTGCAGCATTGTGAACTGCCATAAGTGAGACTCCACATATAAATTCCTGGTATTGGGGTATGAGGCCTTTTTGTTACAGGGAAATCGACCCTAATTCGATGTCCATCAAGCTTCATTCCATTGGCAAATTCTTTCGCTTCCTTGGAATCATCTACATTTTCAAAATACCCAAAGGCAGTCCTCTTGACCGTCTAGACTGCTAGTAATATACAATGGGGCCATATTTAGAGAACACTTCTCTTAGATCTCTTTCTGTTATGTACAAGCTCAATCCAAACACTCTAAGACAACAGTTGGGGGACAGGATTTGCCCAGTTCCCAGCATGACACCTTGGAACAGACATGGGAGAATGACTGTGGCTGTGGCTGTGACTGTAGCGTCTGGGATAATCTCGGACATAAAATAATCTCTGGGACCGTCTGTGAGAGTGAGATCATGATCGTGATCTTGTACAATGCCTTCTAGAACTTCTTCTGGATCTAGACCTAGATTCCGATCTGGATCTTGACTTTGATCTAGAACTCCTTGAATCTTTCTTGGAGTGAGACCTTGCAGGCGTGTGCTGGGCAGATTTCCCTGTACGTGAGCACTTCCACTTCAGGAAGCAGAACGGGATTCCTGTCGCTCATGACTATGGGTTGCTGTCACTGCTGCTGGCTGTTAAGCTCCCACATTTCCTACAGAGGCTCTGCTGCAGCCTTGCGAGATGCCACACTTTGAGAGTAGCCCAAAGCCTACACGCTCCGCACCACCTCCGCATCGGTCTGTGGCTTATGTTTCATGCCTGTCATGGCAAGAAAACATGGCCACAAAGTCGGAGGGTCACATAGCGTCTATAATCAGGAAGCAGAGTGATGTCTTCAAAGCTGACTAAGCCCGATTATTCATCCTGTGACTCCAGTCCGTGCAACGGTTTGTTAGCATGTAAGGTGGGCTTCCCACCTCAATTCATCTAGATAACCCTTCATAGGCATGGTAATGGCTTCTTGCTTAGGTGAGTCTAGATCCTGGGAATTTGATGTAGCCCATTTTAGGCAGCGCTAGAGAAATCCCACATACAAAGTTGGTTAAGGCTGTGGAACTTGGTAAAATCTGGAACTTGGTAAACATACTAATGATAAACAATTACATCCCTACGTTATTTAAGAACAATAATAACCCTGGTCACTGAAGCTTTTGTCATTGTGGAAGATAGTATAGCTACCCAGGATGCCTGTAATTCAAATCCCAGACCCTGTAAATATATTCCATTCTGTGGCAAGGGAGAGTTAAAGTTACCGATGAAATTAAAGGCATTAATAACATCAAGGAGATTGTCAAATGGTCCCCATGAAATCACAAGGGGTCTTTAAAATGTAGAAAGAGGCTGGAGATTCAGAGAAAGTATGATAACAGAGGTAGCTTGAGATTAATTAAATGTGGAAAAGGACACAATCAGACATTGTGACACAATCAGACTTTCAAGAAGTGTAGCAAGGTTCCAAAAGCCAGAGTAGGCAAGGAAATGGATTTCTTGCAAGAGTCTCTAGAAAGAACAACAAGGAAACCTTGATTTTTGGCCCTGAGACAAGTTTTGATTGTCTGATCTCCAAAACTAAAACATATATTTGTAGCTGTTTTAAGCCATTAAGATGTTTCTTTCTTTGTTTGTTTGTTTGTTTGTTAAAACAGTAGTTGAAAGTAAATACTGTTTAAACATAGGAGTGTTCTAATGGTCAATAATCCTGGGGAGAGTCCAACAAGAGTGAAAGGGACTTAGGAAATACATCTAAGATTACAACTTTCTTCTTTCTGGTCGCCAGAGCCTTTGTCTTAGATTCAATAGCATAGAGACAACTGACAGATGTTGTACAGTTGAAGACCAGACCTTGCTTCAGACTTAGGCCCAGAAGGAAGCAAAGACAAGGGAAGACTAAAGACAACAAGGAAGATTCCAACAAGAGTCAGAAGGAAGTACTTCAGCAGGGACTCAAGGAATAGATATTTGTTGTGGATGAACTTTACCCTGTCAGCGTCTGTCTCAGACAATGTTTATCAAAGAAGAATTATTCCTGAGCTAATATTAGAACACTGCCACCATGATTCATCCTAAGTACTGAACATAACTGTTGGTGGCCAGTCCTGACTTCATGAGCTGTCATGCCTCATTTGTCTTCATAAGCACCACCATGTTACCCAGGCAAGCTCACCATTCTCTAGAAAACAAAGCACTATTACTAGAAGAAATGTTGAGGAGCAAAAGATAAACAGAAAAGTACAATTCATGGGATAGCCAAAACAGACAGGTCACTCAATCCAGTCACAACACTGAATGGTATCTGACTCACCAACACAGTCTGAGAGAATTAGAGATGACACAAAAGTCAAGGAGACAGACGCAGAGAACAGCCCCACTCTCTGACCTTTTTTTTCTTTTATTGGATATTTTCTTTATTTACATTTCAAATGTTATCCCCTTTCCCGATTTCCCCTCCAAAACCCCCTACCCCATCCCACCTCTCCCTGCCTCTATAAGAGTACTCCCTCAGCCACCCACCCACTCATTCCATTCTTCCTCTCTGCCCTGGCATCCCCTACGCTGAGGCATCAAGCCTTCACAGGACCAAGGGCCTCTCCTCCCAATGATGCCGGATAAGGCCATCCTCTGCCACAGCTGTGGCTGGAGCCGTGGGTCACTCTATGTACTCTTTGGTTGGTGGTTTAGTCCCTAGGAGCTCTGGGGGATCTGGTTGGTTGATATTGCTGTTCTTTTGGGGTTATCCCTTTAGCTCCTTCAGTCCTTTCTCTAACTCCTCCATTGGGGACCCCATGCTTAGTTCAGTGGTTGTCTGTGAGCATCCATCTCTGCATTTGTCAGGCTCTGGCAGAGCCTCTCAGGAGACAGCTATATCAGGTTTCCTTCAACAAGCCCTTCTTAGCATCTGCAATAGTGTCTGGGTTTGGTGACTGTATATGGGATGGATCCCCAGGTGGGACAATCTCTAGATGGCCTTTCCTTCAGTCTCTGCTCAACTCTCCAACTTTTAAGATCTAAAAAGGAAGGAAGGAAGGAAGGAAGGAAGGAAGGAAGGAAGGAAGGAAGGAAGAAAGGAAGTAGAGAACAGTAGGCACACAGGGTGAACTGTCACTTTATTTTGTCATACTTCAGCCTGCCCACTTCTATCGAAAAAGCAAAGCAACGCAGAGCTTCACCCTAATACGTCATCCTCTTAAATTCTAGTATTCTAAATCTGTATCTACCTTAATGTATTTCCATATCAGAAGTTCTTGCTCTGCAAACTATTTTAGAGGGATCAAGGTGTGTGTGTGTGTGTGTGTGTGTGTGTGTGTGTGTGTGTGTGTGTGTGTGTGTGTAGCAATAGATGGAGGAAGGTAAGGAAAGAGGGAAAGGAAACACTGGAAGACATATACAGAGAAAACCCTCAACCTTTCTGTAATATTTTCTTTGTTCATTAAACATTTTGTTTATTTATATAATGCACCGTGTCCATCCATCATTATTTCTCTCCAACTCCAACCTTACCACATTTCCCTCCCAAGGCCCAAGGTCATGGCCATCATTTCCTTCCTTGTTTATGTTATTAAAGCCTGCTGAGTTCAGGTAGTACTGTCCATATGCCCTTGGGTGTGGGGTCATCCACTGAGATATGAATAACTCACTAGCAGTCATGTCCCCAAAGGAGATTGACTCTCCCTCCCTCAGTAAACACCTAGTGTCAGTAGCTCTTTGCCAAGGGTGGGACCTTGGGTGCCCCTCCCCAATTTATGTTGGGATTTTGACTGGTGCGATATCATGCAGGTCTTGTGCAGCTAACCACGGCTGCTGTGAGCTGATGTGTGCAATATCCACGTCATGTCCAGGAATCGGCGTTTCACAGGTCTCTTCTTTCTCTTGGAGCTTATGCATTCTTTCCCTTCCTCTGCTGTATTCCCTATGAAACCTTTAACAATGTAAGGTTTGCAAAGAGGTGAAATACTTAGAGGCCTGAGATTCAATTATGGTGTTCTTCTAAAAATGGCTGCAAACTCCTGGGAACTTAAAGTTAACTTATAGGGAACAGTGTAGATACAGTGGCAGCATAGAAGGCACTTCTAGACAGCCTAGAATCGTCCCGAATGTACTGAGTTTATGTTATTGTATCATTCAGTCCAAAAGTTCAGGGCTGTTTGGGCTCAACTTTGAACTCTGAGCTACAGAGAAACAGAGTGAAAATGACAAGTTCCTATTCTTTTGATAGTCCCTAAGAAACAGAAAAGGATAATGGCAGTAGGACTAAGATCTCATGTAGGTAATTGGTGAATTCCCCTGTAACACTAACATAAAGAGATCTGATCTCTCATCTAAACCTATTACAATGAATGAAGAACCAAATAAACTGAAGGAAAGTATTTTGGTGTGGCACTACCATTGCTCAGATGTTGGAGATAATGTGATGTCACTCATGGTTTTACCATATCATGACATTCACTAGGAAGCTACTTAAGGCCTGCTTATGTATGGATGACAAATATGAACAAAACCATGCATTTCGATGCATGGACCAAGAATTTGTGGAGAACTAAACGGCTTGCTACCATCACTGGAAAGTCACCATTTCGAATGGTAGATTTCGGTCACGATTTATTTCGTGCCCTTTGACAGGGTCATAAAAATCTGTGGCAGGAGATTATTCTTGAGATTTTGGCTGATGTTGTGGGTTGAGACATGCTCTACCAAAATGCACCCTGAGGTTCTAATTTCTAATACCTCAGGAATTCTAAGTTTTAGTAGTCGAAAGAGTATTTGAGATGGGGTGATCAAAGAAATAACAAAAATCAAGATCACTGTGGTTCATCTTAATCTAATATGACCCATGTAGGAAACATAGATTAGAGCACAGACGGCTATAAATGGAAGATCACATGATGATGAAGAGAAAAGATGGGGATTTGTAGGCCAAAGAGAGAGGTCTGGGAATAACCAACTGTGGTGACACCTTGATCTTGAATTTCTAACTTTCAGAAAGTTGGAAAAGATATTTCCAATGATTAAGGCAAGATTTCTTAAACTTTTACAAATCATGATCCTTTTCCTAAAAAAAAATATTGCATGAACTTCAGGTATGAAATATACAAAATGAACATTTGTTAATCATAAAACTTTATTTTAAGACAACTCTTTAGTATACATATGATTTTTACAACTCATTAAAGATGGACACAAGCCTAGTATGGTTGAGAAAAATGTGCTTCTTTCCTTTTATATAAATAATTAGATGTTGTGATGACTGAATATTTGATACTGGGCACAGGACATAGATATTTTGATTTTATAATCATCAATGCTGCAAATGTCACCTTGTATAAATATTATGCAGTTCAAAGTGGCAAAAGCGTGTGTAGGATCATTCAGAAATTGCTGGAAATTCTGTATTAATCCCAAGTGAAAGCTCAGTTGATGAGTTTTTCTGGAATTCAAGTCAATGCAACCAAACGGAAACATACAACTCATTCCAAAGATATACAATTTGATACTTATAGGCTGAGAAATGATGGTAGGAAAGTACCACACTCCTGTCTTGTGTAGCAAAGCCATTGTGTTTCATAAGAAGATGAGGATTAACCAGTACAGTCTGTGGTAGTGCATTGAGGAAGCCTAGCAAACTAGTGTAGCTAGCATACATCACCTTACTTTTCCTAATTTATGAGCATCCGCTAAAATAAAACAAAACAAGAAAACAAAGGCAGAGTTAGTGTGGTCCCTCATACAGCTTTCCTTAATGTGGATCCTTCTGGAAAGACAAACTCCTTCAGGAGTATTGATATTCCAACCAATAAGTTCTGCTATACTGTCAGGCCTAGAAGAAACAAGGGGGAGGGGCTGTGTCTCGCGTGTCTTTCTACATGAGAGTGAAGGAACAATTAGGGAAAATTGTTCTGGGTCATTAAAATGATTCGTAGAGCATACTATGTAACCGAAAACTGTGAAGCGGGGTGGGGGGGACACCCCAGTAATAAAAGATGAATATTCAAGACAAAGATCATCAAACTGCAATAAGGAGGCTGCATGAGTGCATTCTCCGATGGAACCGTCTCTTCCACAGTCATTGCTTCCAATACCATTAAGCAACGGAGCGAGATGTACCAGAAAAGTTTTGCCCACAATAATTAAATTCTACAACGCGATTCTCACATTAGAAGCCAGGCTACCGACCACAAAACTACACAGAAGACGCAATCTATTTTGCCTTTAATTCTTAACAGCGAGAGTTCATTCTCTACTCTAAAACTCCCCATCGAGGCAGCTCTGCCTCCTGCTCTCATCGGCTCTTTTCCTTCTGGTTTCCACGCCTCCCCGGGCCCCTCCTGCTAGCTCTAATTCGAAATTACTCTGGTCTCCTGGCATTGTTCTGACATTTGCCTGGCAGAACATAAAACAGCAAACATGTTCAATTTGAGTGGTTTCCTGCAATGTTATTCTATCAAACTGGCCATTTCCAAAAGGGTTTAGAATGGAGCATACAATTCCTCAGACACAAGGAAGCCTGACAGGGATTGCCAAAGCAGTCTATGCCTCTAACAGGCTTGCTTTCTGCACGTAGGAAAGTGCCCCTTTCTCTCCGCTTGCTTTTTTTGTGCTTTGTATTCAGATTTCAGATACTTTCTAGGAGCCACAAAACAATCTACGTAGCACTTTGAAACTCGATGTTTAGGGTATCTGGGTAGGCATGGTGCATGGAGATAAAAAAAAATATTTTTTTTCTCCAGCAGACAAATAAAGAAAGGAAAGGTTCATCAAGATGTGTCAATTGCAGCTAATGGACTGGTAGCCCCACATCAAGGAGCAGATGGAAAATTCATTAAAATGGACTGTATTTATCCCTTGTATAGCTGTTTCTTGCTTCATTGACCACATATGACATTTCCAAGATGGTGGCAGCTTTAGAAATTTTAGGATTTGATTGTGGTCTGGCTCGAATTCAAATTATAGGGTCTGAAATTGATCAAATTAGACATCCATTGCCCCAGGCAGGAAGAGTATGTGCCAATGTCAATGGTGGCAAGATGCACTGTAACACTAAGCTAACACAGAGGGCTGTAAACACGCAGGGTCCCTGCTACTCACTTCGGGGCCGCAACATGTTAAGGCTTTGAGACCGTAATGGGTTAGCGGGTCCTGATGGTATCATTGCAACTCTGAGAAGGTCAAAATCCTTCTCAGGATGGGCTTCTTATGAGCCGTTTTATGCAGATAGCAACCAGATCCTTCCTGTTCATGTGTCTGCAATAATGTCGTGTTCAAAGACTAGCTGCAGCTCACCTGGGTGATCTGGTGTCTCCCATAGTTAGTGCATTCATTCTTATACCTCATGTCATATTTTGGCACTGGGTTAAAAGACGTTTCAATCTTTTGTTCTAAAATAAGAGAAAGGAGTTTATGGATCACGAGTCAGGGATGATCTGAATAAACAAGGCTTCACTATGGTTTGACACAGTGATACAAACCTCTCTCATTTCACTTCCCTCCACATGCTGTCTCATATCCTGAAATCCAGCAAGCAGAAATGACTTCCAAAACAACCTTTGGGCTCCATGCTGTGTGACAACATGGCCTTTTTGGCAAAGCAACTTGGCATCAGGCAGTGTCCTCAATAATGTGTTGTAAACAGTTGTAAACTCCTTCACTCTGGAAGGGGTCCCATAAGTCTGCCTTCTTCTAAATCTGAGACCCACTGGCCATTAGAGCAAAGGAAAATTACTTCTGTCCCTAGCCATAGTCCTTGTGATCATTGATCTCTAATCTGCTTCTTCTGCCTGACTCTAAAGCACACCATTTCTTGAGAATGAGAAGCGTGGTGGGGTAGGCAGAAGTTAACAGACCAGTACTCAGTTGCCTGGCAATTCTGTCTCCTTGGCAGCTCACTGCGTGCCCTTGATCGAGTCACGCTACCTCTAGGGAGTTCAGTTTATTCAACCGCTCATCAAAGAAAACTACGGCCATGCTTAATCAACGGCGTGGTCATTGAAATCTCATGATGAAGCTCTTTTAAAAATTGATTTAATACTATCAGTATCATTAAAACATGGCATGGGGTGTCTGTAAATCTATTTCTCTTGTACATATAAATGCCGCCTTGCCTTCTTGGCAGTTTTACAGATGTTGCTTTATTATGTGAGTGTGGACCACAAGACTATCTGGGGAGTTGGGCACTTTATATTGGTCTTGGATATGCACTAGATCGCAAAGAACTCTGTGAACTGAACAATTGCTCTGCGCCTCGCTGTTTAGAATGTGCAACCTAAGAAGAGACAGGCATGATGGCCTTTCACATGTCTTCCAGCCTGTTGTTCTGTAAATTATTTCTCTCCTCAACCTGGCAATTTTGGGAAATTCAATAAAAGCAAATGTAGACGCATTCACGGTGAGTTTCTGCCTTTTGCGTGGCCACATGCTTGCCTTAATCCTGGAACTAGAACACTAGGAAGTCTCAGAAGAGGGTTGTAGAGAAGTTAGTGATTGTAGACTGACTTTCCATTATTGGAAGTTTGGAAAGATATACCTATTTCTGTGTATCATGTCAGTGGTTATGTGTATCTTACAGTGGCTTCTCTTATAGTTGCACATCTTATAGTTGCTTCTCGCTCTATCCTATAACTTCTGGTCTTCTAAGAATGCCTCCCTGAACCCTGGGTAGTAACCACCCGACTTTCACCAGCACTCTCTGAGCTACTGTGGGTGTGGCCAGGATGTCTGATATGGGTAGGGTTCTTCTTAAAGAAAAGATAAGACTATAATACCATCTAGCTGTAACAAACTATGTGTTGTTCTGAAATCTAGTCCCAAAGGTTTGAACTTTTCTTGAGCCACTGCAGATAGCTATCAAATCAAGTGCTCAGTTAAAACATCATCAGCCTGAAAGGGGATGAATGCTCAGGACAAGTAGTTTTATTAGATCTCCAAGCCTGTGCTGCTCCAACTGTATTTCTGGCTTGTGTTTTGTTCATCTTTAATCCACCCCAAAAATTTAATAAGAAAAGCATGCTTCTATTAAAACAATATTGAAGTTGTCTTTCTTTTCATATGTTTATTTTCTCAGTCTCTAAGTTTAAGTTTTGTAAAAATTATTTGTTTTATTTTTGTAGACAAAGAAAACTAAAATACACACAGAAATAGACATTGACCCTGAAGTACAGAATGAGCAATACTTCTAAATAAATTCATTTCAGAAAAGATTTAAAACGGAGCAATGAGACTAAGAATACTTTGAGGATTTTTTTTTAAATACTGTATTTCAAATATCTGTCTGTCTATTCATCTGACTATATGTCTGTCTATCTGTGTATCTATTGATACATGCACATACAATTTATGTATACAATTTACATATGTTGGTATATCTTGTTTTCAATAAATAATTTAACTTTTCTAATCACCTTAGGTAACTGGGATTACCACTTTCTCAAAAAATTGTCTTTTACCTAGGAGTTTAGACTTTTTTAAGCTCTGGGTTTGTAATTTTTTTAATTGGGTATTTTCTTCATTCACATTTCAAATGTTATTTCCTTTCCCAGTTTCCCCTCAGAAAACGCCCTATCCCCTCCCCCTTCTCCCTGCTATTAATGTGCTCCCCCCACCCACCCACTCTCACCTTCCTGCCCTGGCATTCTACTACACTGGGGCATCAAGCCTTCACAAGGGCTTCTCCTCCCATTGATCCCAGACAAGGCCATCCTCTGCTACATATGTGGCTGCAGCCATGGGTTCCTCCATGTGTACTCTTTGGATGGTGGTTTAGTCTCTGGCAGCTCTGTGGGGTCTGTTTGTTGGATATTGTTGTTCTCCTGTGGGGATGCAATCCCTTTCAGCTCCTTCAGTCCTTTCTCTGACTCCTCCATTTGGGTCCCCCTGCTCAGTTCAATGGTTGGCTGTGAGTATCCGACTCTGTATTTATCAGGCTCTGGTGGAGCCTCTCAGGAGACAGCTATGTTAGGCTCCTGTCAGCAAGCACTTCTTGGCATCTGCAATAGTGTCTGGGTTTGGTGTCTGTATGGGATGGATCCCCAGGTGCTTCAGTCCTTCTTGGAAGGGGGAACAACATACTCAGGGGAGGTAGAGGGTGCGAGGGACTTGGAAGGAAGAGAGGAGAGGGAGGGGGCAAAAGAAGGGCAGGATCAGGTATAGAAGGAGACTGGGTTGATATACAGAGAGTCAGGAATTTGAACAGAGGTATGTAGCATTGGGGGATGGGAATCTAGGGGTAGCCACCAGCAAGTCCCAGATGCCAGGAATGCAAGAGGACCCAACAGGGATGAGATTAGTTGAAATGCCCAACAAGTGGGAGGGAGAACATGTCCAGGGGTTAGATGAGGTCCCCGTTGGGCGATGGGGCCACCCTACACACATGATTTTTTTTTTTTTTTTTTTTTTGGGACAGGGTCTCTATACATCCTTTACTGGGTTAGAACTCACTAGGTTGACCAGGCTGGTCTTGAACTCACAGAGATGCACCTATCTCTGCCCCCCAAGTGCAGAGTGTTCCACCACATCCAACTGCCATGACTGATTTTTTAATGGTGAGGAAAGCAACACGTTGCTTCTACTCTTCCCTTACTCCACTTATTGCTGGAGACTGACACATGGGAATTCTTCCAGTCAACACGGTAGTTCCAAACACAGGTAAGATTTTGTTCAGAAAACTGTCTAGTATTTCTGGCCTCCTCAGGCATCAGGCTTACCCATGGTGCACGTGCATAATGCAGTCGAGCACTCAGACACATAAAATAATTCTAACAGAAAAATCTAAAGAGATTCAGGTAAAGTACTAATTTGACTAACTGACGTGTGACAGACTGTCATACAAGTACTTTCTTTCCCTCCAGAACAGTAACTTTTAACAATTTTTGAACCTATTAAAGCCCTCCGTGTCCTTTGACCATTGTTCTGTCAAAGCCTGAGTTTGAATTTGAACACATTTAGGTCATCTCTAGCCATCTCAGAGAGCGCTAAAGGTCTCAGTGGGCTGGGTCTGAAGTCCTGGCTTTATAGGAGGCACACTTTACATTTTCTGTCTCATTCTAAGGGAAGTCACAGGGAAAAATTCTGACCACATGGGACCTACATTTATGAGAGCCCAAGCAAGTCATCTGAAGAGGTCCTACGCAGGCAGACATGCTTAACTAGCCTCTACCTGCTCTAGGCATTCCATGTCAGGAACCAAAACATGACAGAAGACATCTTTAGGGCGTACCTAGATCCAGTTACCATCTCACCACAACTGTCCAAGAACTCCCAGTTTGGTTCATTAATCTCCCAAATTTGTGAGCTGATAATGAACTATTGTCTTCAGTGTTGAGTTTGGGGATTGTTTCCCATGAGGATCCCCCTTCTCCTGTCTCTTACCCAAGTGGCTTCAGCTATTTGTAAGCAACATGTCTATCTCCTCTTTCCCCTGTGTGACAACCTCCTTCTCCAAACCTCAAAACGTCGTGCAGTTGTTACACCTGATTCAACCTTTCCTTTACGAGATGCTTTCTTATACAGATATTTATATATCAACCAGATAAATCTATAGCAAATGGAAAGGAACTTCAGGTGTGCTCCTCTTAGGGAGAAAACAGAGGTGAAGAAAGATAAAGGAACTAAGACCAAAGGAATGGTAACTAAAGAGCTGTAGCTTAATCTCATAAATTCTAGCTCCTGAGTTTGGAGAACTTTCATGGTTTGCCTCTACCTAACATGTTTTCTCCTCATTCATGAGAGAGTTCCTTGTAGGTACCAGGAATCCCCTGCCAGGTCTCAGCCCTCTAGGTAGTTCCTTAAGGAACTAACTAGGCACAGATCAACTGAGTCAGACAGCTTGTCTCCACTCAGTATCCACACAGGTCAAAATTTATTTTCCCTATTTTATTTTAGGTACAATATACAGATATTGAAAACAATATTTTTTAAAAAGAAAATTGTTCTTTCAAAAGTGTATTGAATGTTTTTTTAATTTCCATTATTTTTCTTTTATTGAGAATAGATATTTTCCATAAAATAACATTGAGTAGTTTCTTCTCCCCAATATTCTCAGAAGCTTGAATTGGGCCTCATACATAAAAATGGAATGTACTGAGTACTTCCTGAACGAATGAGCAAATCCTGATCAAGATTGATCTTGGTGGACAGTTTGCTTCATGACTACTTTACTAGCATTAGAGGGACAATGTTTAGGTCATGCCAATAGAGATTGGTACCTTTCAATTATGCATAGTTATGTACCTGGATCTACCCCAGCTCCTAAAAGTGTACTATAACTAAGAAGGGAAGTGGTTTCAATAATTTCCTCAGGAAGAGATAGAAGTGCTAAATGTTTGTATACTCTTAGTATGAGCTTAGTGTCAAAAACTAATCATATTTAGAAGTCAGATGGTAGGTTTTGAGTGACTGAGATGATTTTTTGAAACATTCAATTTTTTTTTGTAATTTCACATGTACCCCAATCACTCATCTCTCTGACCCCCTATATCACCTTTGCAACCTCTCCCCAAAAGAAAACTAAGTGTGTAAGCTATGGTATGTCACAAGTGCCACAGATTATCCCTTTTGCTAAACAGCTTTTCCTGTAAACGTTCGCTGCAGTGAGCCATTTGGTCCAGTTCAAGGCTCTTGACTTCTGCTACACTCTCAGTACTGAATCCTCACTGGGACTCCCCTTGGATAGTCTGTTGTTGCTCTGTGTTGTGGAGATCCTGCAGCTTTGGATCTATAGGACAGTCCCCTTCACATGCTCCAGAATGTCACAAATGTGGTAGATGTTGGGTGAGCCAATTCAAAGCCCTAGGTCTGGGCCTTGGTGGTAGCTGAGTTGGTCAGCCTGACAGCTCCATTGCACCCATACCACCAGTGTGAGCTCTCAACACTGTCCTAGCTCAACACTAGCTAACCCATGTGACAGCTGCCAAAGGTCAGGGTCTGCTCTCCTGAGTGCTGTAGGTGGTGCGGAGTAGGGTCAGCTCTCTTGTCCTTGTGTCCTTAGGGACAGCTCATCTACAGTGCCCAGGTGAGGAGTAGGGCCAGCTTTTTGGGTGCTGCAACTGGTAAGGAGTAGGGCCAGCTTTTACATAGCCATCACACATCATCGACAAGGCTCCAGGGAGCAGCCCAGACCAGGGATGTCTGCGTGGCCTTTGGTGGTAACAGACCTTCGCTGCTGCAGAACCATTGGCTCAAACATGGTCCATTGTAGCAGCTCATGCCAAGATCTCACCGTGGCTTCAGGGGGTATCACTGGCTACTTAAATCAGGGCATAGCTCTCTACTCACCAATCTTTACTTCTGCTTGTCTTCATTGTATACACCATTCTGCTTTTCTTTCTCTTCTATCTCTCCACCCTTTACTTGTGCATCTGAGTGATGGTGCTTGGGGACTCTCAGTGTCTGGGGGTTGTCTCAGGGGTGCTTTCCCAGGCAGTGCTGCATGATACCAGCAAGATGGGCTTTCTAAACAGTTACTGAAGGGGTTGTTTTTTTTTTTTTTTTTAACAAAATAAAATACAATAGGATTAAAAAACAAACAAAAACAGAAAACTCCACGTCACCTTGAAGTTGGATGAGGTAAACCAATAATAAAAAAGGCACCCAGAGAAGTCACAAGACCCAGAGGACCTGTCACAGACCCATGCCAGCCTTGTGCTTGCTACTTTAGTCTCTGTGCATTCAGATGAGCTTTACTCGGCTGATTGAGAGGGTCTTGTTCATCTGATGTCTTCCATCCCCTTTGACTCTTACACTCTTTCTACCTGTCCCTCTGGGTGGGTAGGGGGAGTTTCCTGAGTTCTGAGGGGAATGGATCTCTTACACCCCATTTAGATCTTTGAGGTTCAAGGTCTCATTCTCTGTGCAATGTCTGGTTCTGGTCTCTGTGTTTGTTCCCATGTGCTGCAGGAGAAAGCCTTTCTGATGATGCCTGAATAAGGCATGGATCTATGAGTATAGCAGAACATCATTAGGGGCCATTTTATTGTTACCTTTTTTTTAGACCAGTAGTCATCGGTTTTATCCGATGCTATCTCTGGGCTATCTAATCTCATGTTTTTGGTTACTCAAGCAGTGTCAGGTACAGATGCCGTCTCATGAAGTGGGCTTTAAGTGAAATCAGACATTTGTTGGTCACTTACACAAACTTTGCACCACCATCGCCCTAGTATATTTTGCTGTCAGAACAGACTGTATAGGAAAGGTTTTGTGGCAGGTTTTGGTGCTTACATTTCTCTTTTGGTGGCCTATAGAGGACTTGTACCAAAGCTCCTAGAACATAGGGGTGAAAGGTCTATGTAGGCACCAGCTCACCCTTCTCCTGTTCAGTGTTGTATAGATGTTATCGTTAGCAATGGACCCTTGCTATAAGTTTGTGGACATTAACCTATTGTCTTGGCAACAGCCTGGGTTGTTTGTAGGTTCTCATGGGGCCCCTCTGGCCAACAACACATTTAGATGTAACTCAATTTCAGTACTAGAAGCTTCTTTTGGTGACAAGAGATGGTCACTTGGGGTTCTGTTTTCCTCATTGTTTGGAAACTTCATTAGGATCACCTTTATGTATTTTAGGAAGTTTCCACTGCACTAGGTTTCCATGCCACTCCTCAATTTCCTCCCAATTCTAGCTGGCTCTCAATTCATCCTCTCCCTCAACTGTTTCCTCTCTCCCTCTGCCCCGATTCTCCAATTCCTGCCTTCCACTGTGGTCTACCCCTAAAATCTCTTCTACTTCTCCCTCCCAGGGAGATCCATATGTCCTGCCTATCCTCTACACTTGACATCTCTGGATCTATGTATTGTAGCTTGGTTATTGTTTAGTTAATGGCTAATATGCCCTTATATGTGAATATAATACAATATTCATCTTTCTGGGTCTGGGTTAGGTTACTCAGAATGATTTTTTTCTAGTTCCATTCATTTGCCTGCAAATTTTTATGGTGTTATTTGTTTTAACAGCCAGGTAACATTTGATTGTGCAAATGTACCACATTTTCTAGATCTGTTCTTCAGATGAAGGACGTCTAGGTTGTTTCCAGTTTCCGACTATTATGAATAAATCTGCAGTGAACATGGCTGAGTTACTGTCCTGCTAATAGGATGAAGTATCCTTTATGCACACCCAAGAGTGGTATAGCTGCCTCCTGAGGTAGATTGATCACCAGGTTTCTGAAGAACCACCATACTGATTTTTTTATAGTAGCTGCACAACTTTTAATTCCCACCAGCAATGTAAGAGTGTTCCCCTTTCTTCCTTGCCACATAAGCTGTCACTTGTGTTCTTGATCTTAGTCATTCTGACAGGAGTAAGATGGAGTCTCAAAGTCGTTTTGATTTGCGTTTCCCTGATGGTGAAAAGGTTCATTTTGGCTTATAGTTCTACAGGAGGCAGTTCAAAGAGTCAGAGAAGACAAAATAGCAGGAGAAAGAGGTCACATGGCAATCTCAGTCCTCAGTTAGGATGCAGAAAGATGAATGCTTTCTTTGCTTGCTTTTTATCCAGCCAGGACCCCAGCCCACGAGACAATGGTAACTGAATATATGGTATGCCTACATACAGAGGTACGCTTCCATGGTGATTCTAAATGCAGTCAGGTTAGCAACCATGATTAACACATCATTCATCATAGGAAAATGTATGGAAATAGAATAGCCTGGGTAAGTTATTTACCCCCTAAAATGCCGGTTACCTTTCACATATTACTTCTTCTTGGCTCACATTTCTTTTATGAATTCACCAGATTCACTCTTCTCCCTCCCAACCTATTTCTCTTTGCTTGCAAAGCCACAAAAGATTTTACTAAGTCATGACATTCCATTATTCATTCTCTCTCTAGTCACCTTATTTCTTGACTTCATTCTATTTCCTGTTTTCGTTCTTGCTACAGGTTAGACCCTTTCTGCAGTGTCCCTAGACTCTGAAGTTGCTAGTCCCCAAGTCTCAAGTTTCATCCTTGTCTACCTCCTTGCCTGTCCCTGTCACTTAAAGCAGTGTTCCCACAGCAGAAAGCTGATCTTGCTACACTCTAAATCTAGGGATTCAGATTCCACATCTTGTCTGTGAAACCTGTAATTGGCTCATGAATAAATGATGCTTCATACGGATAAAGCATATCTTTAAATGATTTAACAATCTAGATAGCCTGCTCGATGCACTGGGGTCTATGAAGTATGAAGCACTCATTTAAAAATATTCCCTTACATCAGGAAGGGATTATCCTGAACTATTTATGTGAGAGGCATAAATAACTGTATCCATCCAATTAAGTATCAGTTTCAAACCACTGTCTTCTGTAACATACAAAGCTCTCCTGGCACAGGGTTTGGTTGCTGCTGCTTTTGCTCTGCCTGATCAGTAGTGTTTGCTTCACTCCTATTTTTAACGTCATAATCATCTCTCCCTCAATACAAAACATGCATCACATGAATGTACGAAGTGTTCTACAGCTTAATGTGTACAGATGCTTTTACCAAGTATTTACCACATACTAATTTGTATCCTGCAGATAGCCAGGGAAAAAATGCAAAGGGCTTTAATTTCATGAATACATAACAAAAAAATAAAAGACCAGCTAATGCCTCAAAAATTGATCTTGACATAATATCCCATTATACTGCTATGAAAGTATTTCAGCAAAGATGAAATGGTTAAAATGATGTAAAATCTGATCATAAATAAAAATAAAGTAATTTCTTGAAAATAAGTAATTCCAGGTTTTAGAAAGAAGGCACAAAGGCTTTTGGGTTCTCTGAATATGACATATAACTTTATCTAGAATAAATAAATTGGTGATAGTGTTCCCTAATATGTAAATAACTTTTCTTCATAGGAAAAGTTGTCTTCCAGGTGGACAAAGCTATATTTTGATGGTGTGCTTCAGAAAACCCATCATTATTTCTTGTACTGCATTGACTCTGATACATTTGCTTCATTCATAAGAGATCTATGCTACAATGCTAAGTTCTTGTGTGGAACGGACTGAGAAGAAAATATCAGGTGACCAAGGAGGATACACTATCTCCTCAGGTGTTAGTCAATAGAGGGAGTTCAGCTGAGCTGAATTGAGTTGAATAATACACATTGTATACAGAATATACAATGGCCAGACAGCTTTAAGAAAATCAAAGACCAGATGATGCACTTCCAACCCCTCAAAATGAGTCTACTTTGGAGGCAATAGAAAGGCTCAATGATAAACGTTCCAGAGAATTTCCATGCAGAGAGAAAGTGGTGAGTGAGAGGCAGATACAAAATGTCTTTCCTTCTTTCAGGTTTCAAGAATAACTGGTCCTCAGTAGATGATTTGGAATGGACTGGAGGAGACACATTCATGGGGAAACATGGAAGAGATGAGCTAAATGATATAATATGATCAAAATATATGGAACACATCACAGGAATGAGCCTGAAGGAGCACACCTAGACAGAAGTGCTTAACAGAAGGAGGTCTATGGAGTCTTAGAAAAGCCACATATTCAATGGACAGTTTAAAGGTCTCCTTTTCTTTCTTAAGACCTCGGTTTTTATTAAGCCTGCACTATAAAGAAATTACAAATGAAAAACCTTACATGGTGAAGTTAGCCAGGCCAACACTCTATGATCTTTAAGACCCGAAGAGGGCACAGTGAAGTCCCAGAGACTCTGGAGGTTTGAGCCATGCATCTGTGTGCATAATTGAGAGGCGAGGGTAGAAAATCAGCCAGGCTTAAGGTGGCAGGGGAAGCTTCGGCCCTGTCAGTGGGAAGGTCAACTGGCAGAGCAGGAGGTAGTAAGGACATCCAGAGGACGTACAAGTTCTTTCAAGCCAAACATATTGGGAAATTAGAAATGAACTCTGGCAAAAGTTGAGCTTCCAAAGACCCTTCAGTGAGCATGCTTAGACATACAATATGAAAACTAACAAGCAAACCCATAGACAGACAGACAGACACACACGCACACACACACAGAAGGGGGGGTAAGAGAGGAAGGAAGGGAGAGGGAGGGAGAGGGAGATGGAGAGAGAGAAATAAAGAAGGAAGAGGAAGAGGAAGAGGAAGAAGAAGAAGAAGAAGAAGAAGAAGAAGAAGAAGAAGAAGAAGAAAAAGAAGAAAGAAGAAGAAGAAGAAGAAGAAGAAGAAGAAGAAGAAGAAGAAGAAGAAGAAGAAGAAGAAGAAGAGGTCCTTAAGGATCTCTCCTGTAAGGATACTATGAAATGCCACATAAAACATATTTCAGGGTTAATTATTAGATTCCCTTTCCAGACCTCCTAAGAACCAATAAAATATGAAGGAAAAAGGATGAGGAAATGTGAGATGTTCACAACAGATAGGCAGCTAATAAACGAGCCAAAGTTAAACTTACACCTCACACATCAGATGCTACTTGGAAGCAGTCGCGGAATGCACAGATACAATCTTTCAGGCCATTGTAAACTGGGTGATCCTAGCCAAGCTCATGGATGATTCTCAAAATGAACCCAGGAGATACTCACCTTAAAGGTTAAATAGCAAAATAGAGAGAGAGAGAGAGAGAGAGAGAGAGAGAGAGAGAGAGAGAGAGAGAGAGAGAGAGAGAGAGAGGTCCTATAAGTCTGAGAAGAAAGAGGAGAAGGCTTTTGTTTTAATTCTGCTTCTGGGAGAGAATAAATTAACCTCCAGCACATTTGCAACCACAGAGAGGTTCTTAGGTATTCAGAAAGCAAACAGCAGTGCCAACCAGCCCTGCCTGGGGATTTATGAATGGACAGGAAGAGCAGATGGTGAAAGACAAGTCCTCCCATTTAAGGTTTCTTCATCTGCTGCCTGTGGCGTTTTGTAAATCTTTAAAAATTTTAATACAAGGAAATGTCTTTGCTAAACCAAAGTCAAAGCTTTCCCTCACTACTCTTTGACTAACTGCTAATTGCTTTTAAATTTCTTTTTTTGGGGGGTGCAGGAAGCTTTTCTGAGACTTTTATATTAATTTCTTATTTTAATTTCACTTGAGAGTATGAAGGATGGTTCCTTACAACCTAACTGGTAGGTCTCGGGGCCACGTCTGGCACCCACTGATCCGACGTTAAAGAAACAGACTGAGCATTCCACACTCCACCCTATCTTCATCTTTCTCTTCTTTTCCATTTCAAGGTTTTCTAATTCCTGAGTTTGAAGAGAAAGTTGAGCAGATACAGTCTTATCAAGAGGAGGAATGATCTTTCTGAAGGAAGAGGTCTCTAATTAGCCATCCTAAGTGGTTTGCCATTACACAAGTAAATATTCTACCGACTGTGCAGGTTACATTTAGGTATATATGTTCATTCCTCTGTGGAGTGTGTGTGTGTGTGTGTGTGTGTGTGTGTGTGTGTGTGTGTGTGTAAGAACACTTAAAGAGAAAGAAGCCATGTATTTGATAGAGATCAAGAGGAATGCTTGGGATAGATTGGAGTATGGAAATGTAAGGGGAAACTTGGCCTAATTTCAAACAATAAAAAAATAATATTAAAACATGTACCTCAGGACTTTGTAGCAGACCACTCATTTGACTGATCAGTTGTGCATTCATTCATTTGTTCATTCATTCATTCATTCATTCATTCATTCATATTCCAAGCATTTAGTAATGATCTGCTGAGATGGCAAAGTGGGCTTAGGCACTGGGTCCAGGGACTACGGACCCAGTGCAAATTGTGGGTTGAATAATTTCTGGGGGGAATCCATATTACGTACTTTCTACCACCCTCCCCTTATCTTCTTTGTAGGATAGCTGGAGAGAAAGAAAAGAAAGAAGGGAAAGAAGGAAGGAAGGGAGGGAGAAAGGGAGAGCCACCACAACTTAGTCACCATAGAAACTGAAATTATGGATATTCCTCTCCCTATAGGTTCCTCCTCAGCCACCAACTATAATGTTGGCACAACAGCTCCTCTCAAGGCTCTGAGTCTATTTGAACTGCCCTCAGTCATCAGGGTTATTTGAAAGCCCCCTTCCTTGTCAGAACAAGGCCCTGTCTCCAAGGCCCAGATCCACAGGAAATTGATCTCTTGAGTGTGTCACAAAAGTATGAGGCTCCGCAAGGTAGAGTGTAGTGTTACGGTGCAGGTGCATTGCCCAGATGACGTGCTGAGGGCAAGGGCGGGGAGGAAGCCCCGCTCCTTTTCACAGTCGCAGACAGAAGCACTACAGCGACCAGAAGGACAAGTGGCATGCCTCACATTCTTCCGTGTTGAAAACAATAAAAGGTGGGGGGAAGTAGTGAAAAATCAAATTTCTGCACAGAGATGTCAGCAGTAAATTTAACGCAGGTGCAGTGTTCTCCAAACAAAGAGAGTTTTGTTTCTAATGCCTGTGGCTCCATCAAGACTTGCCCTAGCCACCTCCTCCGTGCTGTGTGTTTTTCTTTTTATCAGTGTAAGGTAGATTAAAATGTTGATACCCTCCCCTAGCAGAAGCATTTTTAGTGTTCTCAGTACAACTGCTGAAGAAGTATTAACTACCTTTCCCTCCCCTCACTTGCATGTAGCCAAGCTTTTTCTACCTTAAAGTTCTAATTTATCTGTTAAGCTTTACTTTTTGCTCCTCGCTTCTACTGCTGGGACATGGTTTCTTCACCATTTGTACTCTCCTGAATATGTAACAAACATGACAACAGGAAACAAAACACTGACTTTAGTTAGAGTGACACATTTACAAATTAAAAAAAAAAAAAAGAATCCTTTTATTGGTCAAGATGACATAAGAGACTATAAGACCTAAAGAGCAGGTAATTTGTCCTATCTTTAGGCCCTCACAGGCAGAGTGACTGACACCTGACATGATGGAAGACATTCACATTGAATTTATGTGGTGACTCATAGACTTCCCTCTGATGATGGCTCCCAGAGAACAATTTCCGGCTTCACTAATGAAGATGAAGCTCAGGCCTCACTTGACTTTTGTGAGTCACCTTACAAGGCATTGGTGTGCATGTCAACGTCTCTTGGGTGGTGACTCATTTAATTAGGAACAGAGAAGTGATAGACTGTGCCTGTCATGCTGTTAAGTATGGCTAAGTAAAAAAAAAAAAAAAAAAAAGAGCAATAAATATGAATTTGGTGGTTTATAGTCACTCCTGGAATGACTTTCTGGAGTAATCTAAAGTTAAGCAACACAGTGAACTTTTAATAAGAACAGCACTTTCCACTGCACATCTTTATGGATCTACATGAATATTTCATGTATGCCGCATGTGCTGAGATATGTGAAATTTGTACTAAGTTTTCATTGCATCTGCACTGTGCTTTTAGAGTGCATAGTTTAATTTTTAGCTATATAGTCGTTTTGGAATTATTAGGCTAATATCTTCCACTCCTAAAAAACTGGACTATAAGTTGGCAGGAGCACTGACACACCTGAGAGCAGAGGTAAGACCAACTCTTCTGCTTCAAGTGACCCACCTGGTGGCCTCAGGACACACAAAGGGAGAAGTCACCTGGGACAGGACACTTCCGGTTTCTGCCGGTACCTGGAGCGGAACCACTCCCACAGCTCTCTGTTCCCAAATCCCACGTGAAGAGAGCTGAATTCTCAGAAGTTCAGGCAATCCCGAGAGCTCAGGGGAGACCACCACTTCTGTTCACATTCCTAGCCCAAGAGGAACATGCCTAGTGCCCGCTGTATTGAACAGAGTAAGACTAAGTCTTCTGCTCCAAGTGACTTGCCTGGAGGTTTCAGGCCACACAAATCTAGGAGCAGCTCTCTGTTCCCAGATCCAGCTGAAAGAAAACAGGTCTACAGGAGTGCTGATACACAGGCTTATAGGAGGGTCAAGCCACTATCAGAGACAGCAAGATAAGCTAAGACCAGAGATGACCTGATGGCAAGAGGCAAGTGAAGGAACCTAAGCAACAGAAACCAAGACTACTTGCCATTATCAGAACCCAGGTCTCCCACCAAAGCAAAGACTGAATATCCAAACACACTGGAAGAGAAAGATTTGAATTTAAAACAACATCTCATGATTCTGATAGAGGACTTTAAGAAGGACATAAATACCTTTGTTAAAGAAATACAGGACAAAACAAGTAAACAATAGAAACCCTTAAAGAGGAAACACAAAAATTCCTTAAAGAATTACAGGAAAAAACAACCAAACAGGTGAAGGAATTGAACAAAACTATCCAGGATTTTAAAATGGAAATAGAAACAATAAAGAAATCACAAAGGGAGACTACCCTGGAGACAGAAAACCTAGGAAAGAGATCAGGAGTCACAGATGCAAGCATCATCAACAGAATACCAGAGATAGGAGAGAGAATCTCAGGAGCAGAAGATATGATAAAAATATCAACACAATCATCAAAGATAATATAAAATGCAAAAAGCTCCTAATCCAAAACATCCAAGAAATCCAGGAAACAATGAGAAGATCAAATCTAAGGATACTAAGTATAGAAGAGAGCAAGGACTCCCAACTTAAAGGGCCAGTAAATATCTTCAACAAAATTATAGAAGAAAACTTCCCTAACCTAAAGGAAGAGATACCCATAAACATACAAGAAGCCTATAGAACTCCAAATAGACTGAACCAAAAAAGAAATTCCCTCTGCCACATAATAGTCAAAACACCAAATGTACAGAACAAAGAAAGAATATTAAAAGCAGTAAGGGGAAATGTCAAGTAACATGTAAAGGCAAACCTATCAGAATTACACCAGACTTCTCACCAGAGACTATGAAAGCCAGGAGATCATGGGCAGATGTCACACAGACCCTAAGAGAACACAAATGCCAACCCAGGCTACTATATCCAGCAAAATTCTCAATTAACATAGATAGAGAAACCAAGATATTCCATGACAAAACCAAATTTACACAGTATTTTTCTACAAAGGATAGCCCTACAAAGGATAATAGATTGAAAACTCTAACACAAGGAGGGAAACTACATCCTAGAAAAATCAAGAAAGTAATCTCCTGCAATAAACCAAGAGAGGCACACAAACATAATTCCACTTCTAACAATAAAAATAACAGAAGACAACAATCACTACTCCTTAATATCTCTTAGCATCAATGAACTCAATTCCCCAATAAAATAAATAGACTAATAGACTGGATACGTAAAGAGGGCCCAGCATTTTGCTGCATACAGGAAACACACCTCAGTGACAAGGATAGACACTACCTCAGAGTAAAAGGCTGGAAAACAATTTTCCAAGCAAATGGTCCCAAGAAACAAGCTGGAGTAGCCATTCTAATGTCAAATACAATCGACTTTTAACCAAAAGTTATCAAAAAAGATAAGGAAGGAAACTTCATATTCACCAAAAGAAAAATCTACCAAGATGAACTCTCAATCCTGAATATCTATGATCCAAATGCAAGGGTTCCTACATTCATTAAAGAAACCTTACTAAAACTCAAAGCACACATTGCACCTCACACAATAATAGTGGGAGATTTCAACACCCCACTCTCATCAATGGACAGATCATGGAAACAGAAACTAACTAGAGACATAGAGAAACTAACAGAAGTTATGAAACAAATGGATTTAACAGATATTTATAGAACATTTCATCTGAAAACAAAAGAATATACCTTCTTCTTAGCACCACATGGTACCTTCTTCAGAATTAATGATATAATTGGTCACAAAACAGGCCTCAACAGATACAAGAAGATTGAAATAATCCCATGTATCCTATCAGAGTATCACGGACTAAGGATGGTCTTCAATAACAACAAAAACAGCAGAAAGCCCGTACACCTGGAAACTGAACGACACTTTACTCAATGACAACTTGTTCATGGAAGAGATAAAGAAAGAAATTAAAGATTTTTTGGAATTTTAATGAAAATGAAGGCACAGCATATCCAAACTTATGGGATATACTGAAAGCAGTGCTAAGAGGAAAACTCATAACTCTGAGTGACTCTGAAAATAAATTGGAGAGAGCATACATTAGCACCATGACAGCAGACCTAAAATCTCTAGAACAAAAAGAACCAAATGTACCCAAGAGAAGTAGAAGACAGAAAATAATCAAACTCAGGGCTGAAATCAAACAAGTAGAAACAAAAAGAAGTATATAAAGAATGAACAAAACCAAGAGCTGGTTCTTTGAGAAAATCAACAAGATAGGTAAACTCTTAGCCAGACTAACCAGAGGGCACAGAGAGAGTATCCAAATTAACAAAATCAGAAAAAGGAGACATAACAACAGAATCTGAGGAAATGTAGAAAAATCAAAAGCCTATATTCAACAAAAGTGGAAAATCTGGATGAAACAGATAATTTTCTAGACAGATACCAAGTACCAAAGTTAAATCAGGATCAGGTAAACCATCTGAACAGTCCCATAACTCCTAAAGAAATAGAAATAGTTATATTATAAAAAAAATAGAAACAGAAGGAACACTCACTACCCAATTCATTCTGTGAAGCCACAATTACGCTTATACTTAAACCACACAAAGACCCAACAAAGAAAGAGAACTTCAGACCAATTTTCCTTATGAATACCAATGCAAAAATACTAAAAAATTATTGCAAACTGAATCCAGGAACACATCAAAATGATCATCCTTCATGATAAGTAGCCTTCATCCCAGGGATGCAGGGATGGTTCAATACACGAAATCCATCAACGTAATCCACTATGTAAACAAATACAAAGAAAAAAACCCACAGGATCATCTCATTAGATGCTGAGAAAGCATTTGACAAAATTCAACACCCCTTCATGTTAAAAGTTTTGGAAACATCAGGAATTTAAGGCCCATACCTAAACATAGTAAAAGCAATATACAACAAACCAGTAGCTAACATCAAACTAAGTGGATGAAACCATCCCACTAAAATCAGGGACAGGACAAGGCTGCCCCCTTTCTCTCTAGTTGTTCAGTATAGTACTTGAAGTCCTAGCCAGAACAATCAGACAACAAAAGGAGGTCAAAGGGATACAAATGGGAAAGGAAAAATCGAAGTATCACTATTTGTAGATGATAAGATACTATATTTAAGTGACTCCAAAAGTTCCATCAGAGAACTACTAAGCCAGATAAACAGCTTCAACAAAGTGGTTGGGTATAAAATTAACTCAAACAAATCAGTAGCCTTCCTCTACTCAAAGGATAAACAGGCTGAGAAAGAAATTAGAGAAATGACACCATTCACAATAGTTACAAGTAACATAAAATACCTCGGTGTGACTCTAATCAAGCAAGTGAAAGATTTGTATGACAAGAATTTCAAGTCTCTGAAGAAAGAAATTGAGGAAGATCTCAGAAGATTGAAAGACCTCCCATGCTCGTGGAATGGCAGGATTAATATAGTAAAAATGGCCATTTTGCCAAAAGCAATCTACAGATTCAATGCAATCCCCATAAAAATTCCAACTCAATTCTTCATAGAGTTAGAAAGAACAATTTGCAAGTTCATTTGGAATAACAAAAAACCCAGGATAGCGAAAACTATCCTTAACAATAAAAACTTCTGGGGGAATCATCATCCCTGACCTCAAACTGTATTACAGAACAATAGTGATAAAAATCTGTATGGTATTGGTACAGAGACAGGCAGGTAGATCAGTGGAATAGAATTGAAGACCCAGAAATGAACCCACACACCTATGGTCACTTGGTCTTTGACAAAGGAACTAAAACCATCAAGTGGAAAAAAGATAGCATTTTTCTATAAATGGTGCTGGTTCAAACGGAGGTCAGCGTGTAGAAGAATGCAAATCAATCCATTCCTATCACTCTGTACAAAGCTTAAGTCCAAGTGGATCAAGGACCTCCACATTAAACCAGATACACTCAAACTAATAGAAGAAAAAGTGGGGAAGCATCTCGAACACATGGGCACTGGAGAAAATTTCCTGAACAAAACACCAATGGTTTATGCTCTAAGATCAAGAATCGACAAATGGGATCTCATAAAACTGCAAAGCTTCTGTAAGGCAAAGGATACTGTCATTAGGACAAAATGGCAACCAACAGATTGATAAAAGATCTTTACCAATCCTACATTTGATAGAGGGCTAATATCCAAAATATACAAAGAACTCAAGAAGTTAGACTGCAGGGAGACAAATAACCCTATTAAAAAATGGGGTACAGAGCTAAACAAAGAATTCTCAACTGAGGAATATTGAATGGCTGACTAGTATTTAAAGAAATGCTAAACATCCTTAGTCATTGGGGAAATCAAAACAACTCTGAGATTCCACCTCACACCAGTCAGAATGGCTAAGATCAAAAACTCAGGTGATAACAGATGCTGGTGAGGATGTGGAGAAAGAGGAACACTCCTCCATTGTTGGTGGGATTGGGAGCTGGTACAACCCCTCTGGAAATCAGTCTGTAAATTCCTCAGAAATTTGGGCATTGTACTTCCTGAAGTCCCAGCTATACCACTCCTGGCCATATAACCAAATTATGCTCCAACATACAACAAAAACACATGCTCCACTGTGTTCATAGCAGCCTTATTTATAATAGTCAGAAGCTGGAAAGAACTCAGATGCCCTTCAACAGAGGAATGGATACCAAAAATGTGGTACATCTACACAATGGAGTACTACTCAGCTATCAAAAACAATGACATCATGAAATTCATAGACAAATGGATGGGACTAGGAAATATCATCCTGAGTGTGGTGACACAATCACAAAAACACACACATGGTATGCACTCACTGATAAGTGGATATTAGCTCAAAAGCTCGAATTACCTGAGATAAAATCCACAGACCACATGTAGCTCAAGAAGAAGGATGACCAAAGAGTGGATGCTTCAGTCCTCCTTAAAAGGTGGAACAAAAATATTTATAGGAGGGGACATTAAGACAAAGTTTGGAGCAGAGACTGAAGGAATGGCTATTCAAAGCCTGCCCCACCTGGGGATCCAGCCCACATATATACAGCCACCAAAATTAGACAATATTGATGAAGCCAAGAAATACATGCTGATGTAGCTATTACCTGAGAGGCTCTGCCAAAGAGTGACAAATACAGAGGCGAATGCTAGCAGCAAACCATTGAACTGAGAACAGGGTCCCTGTTGGAGGAATTAGAGAAAGGATTAAAGGAGCTGAAGGGGTTTGCAACCCCATAAGAACAACAATAACAACCAACCAGAGCTCCCAAGGACTCAACCACTACCCTAAGACTACACACTGACAGACCCATGGCTCCAGCTGCATATGTAGCAGAGAATGACCTTGTTGGGCACCAATGGAAAGAGAAGCCCTTGGTCCTGCCAAGGCTGGACTCCGCAGTATAGGGAAATGTCAAGGTGGGTAGGCAGGAAGGGGCGGTGGTTGGGGAAGGGGAACACTGTTATAGAAGAAGGGAATCAGGATGGGATAGGTGGCTTATGGACAGGAAACTGGCAAAGGGAATAGCATTTGAAATGTAAATTTAAAATATCCAATAAAAAAAACAAAAAAGAACTTTACTATAAACCAAAGAGAAATGGAGCCTTTCCCTTAGCCCTAATCACTGAGGATAGAACGCTCTCTTAGGGCTCTGGCTCTAAAGCCATAGTGGGCAATTCGATCCCTTCCACAGATTTAATACTCAACAATGTGTCTTTGCCGTTGACCCCAACCAGAATCTCAGGGAAGTGTTCAGGCCTTTTTAAATTTGTGTGCCCGTTTCACAAATGTCTTCTCCCATGACTCTTCCGAAGTGGTTTCTCGGCCCCTGCAGTACAATGAATGATCTTCCGAAGCAAGACCTACCCATTTTCTCTACTCTCCTCCCAGGCTCAGAGAAGGACCCCAACCTCTTTCATGTAGCACCTCTAGGACCTTTTCAGAAAGGTAGAAGTTTGTTCTTTTGCATCCTTAATTTTCAGCATGTATCTCTATTAAAATAAGTTTACTACATGTTGGGGATGGAAAGAGGGCTGAGTGGTTAAAAACATTTGTGGCTCTTTCAGGAGACCCGAGTTTGGTTCCCAGCACCCACATGCTCGTGAGTCACCATCACTAACTATTGTTTCAGAGAATATGAAGCTTTCCTGGGACCTCTGAGGGCACCAGGCATGAACACGGTGCATGTAATACAGGTAGGCAAAGACTCATATATACAAGATAAATAAGTCTAGAGAAATAATATGTGGTGCATCTCGCCACATGTTCATGGAAGGGCCAGGATCTCATTCTCTCAATCTTCAAATGCTCTAGACCGTAAATCAATAACTGTTACTTTGCAGGGATTCAATTGCTGTTTCTTAAATAAGTAATGAATAAGTAAGTGAATAATGGAAAGTTGAAACTCACGAATACTACTTCAGTTGTTTGCTTCCAATTTAAATGTGTACACACACGCAGGCACACACACACACACACACACACACACACACACACACACACACACACACATCCGAATCCAACAAATTTTGCTCTTTTCCAAAATTCTAGATATTTATAAGTGGTTGGCTCATGGAGACTCTATTCCTCTAATTTAAATATTCACTTGATCATTATTAAATTTCTTTAGAAAAGATTCTAAAGTTATATGGGTTTACTTCACATGTTTAAAGCTCTTACCAGATTGCCTGATGGTGATTTAGTCAGAAGGGGAATCTAGCAACCTGAAACAATTATTAAGCAGCCATTTGGTTTCAGAATAGGAGAAGCACTAAGAAAAATGTGCTCCAGAGATATACCTCTTTACAACACAGTGCTCAGGGCCACACAACAAACATGTCCCCATGGTGTCTTCTGAAAGGCAAACATTTTAGATTAACTCCTATGTATATATTGATTTAATTTTTTGATCTGTCCTAATGTTCTTATAAACCAGGACATTATACTCCCAATTTGACTCTGCTTTATGTGATCTGTCCCTGAAATATTACATCAAATATTGCATCGTCCAAGGTTGACAGTGGTTATGCAGTGGAAAACAGCCAGCAATCACAATTGAAATATACACTTGAGATTCCTGTGGCCCTTCCAGATACAGTGCATCTGCATGCTTACCATCACTTCTACGCACTGCTAAGTCCTTGCTCACTAGCCTGGCTGAGAACCACTGAAGCACCTTGAAATATGTATAGTTAGCAAAAAGAAATAAGATTTTATTAAACACATATGACATTGCAGTTGCTTCTGCATCTGTGGTATTGGGCAGTCATCGCAATGATTTTATAAACATTTGTATTGGAAGATTCTCCAAAGGGAAGTTTATCCAAGAACTTTACACTGAAATCTTCAGATGTAGTATACTCTTGTTCTAAAAAATACATTTACAGTTTCCTTTACTATGGGACGGGGAGAGTCAGGGACTTCATACAGTCATAAAAGGAATGAAGAGCCTATGTTTTCGGCCTAATAGCATAGCAGAAATAAATACAGGACAAAGTAAGAGATAACATGTTAGAGGAAAGATGCAGAAACCCAATTGGAAGCAAGCTTATGGCCAAGAAAGGATGAAGGGTTCTATGAGGAGAGACACTAAACATTAAATTGAAAAGTGTCTTTGTGGGGTTGGGGATTTAGCTCAGTGGTAGAGCGCTTGCCTAGCAAGTATAAGGTCCTGGGTTCGGTCCGCAGCTCTGAAAAAAAGAAAAAAAAAAAAAGAAAAAGAAAAGTGTCTTTGTTGTTTATACTCCTGTCAGTATCACACGATATTCAGACAGGCTTCAGGGATTTAGAATTAAAAAAAAAAAAAAGATAGTAACTAGGTCTGCCGTGTCTCTAGTAGAGGCATAAGGCAAGACGGTACTAGACAAGTTGGAACTTACTTATCTGCTGGAAGGAGGTCAATGTTAAAAGACACGTTCCAAAGTGTGTGTGAGAGTGTGTGTTGTGTGTGTGTGTGTGTGTGTGTGTGTGTGTGTGTGTGTGTGTGGTGTGGCTCAGTTTAGATCTTACTATATTCATATTACGGTTTATAAAATTGAAATCTACAGTGAAGTAGGGGGAGGGGGTAGGGGAGGGAGGTTGCAGAGGGGAAAGTGAGGAGGATAACATTTGAAATGTAAATAAATAAAATAAGCAATAAAGAATTGAAATCTAAATGACCAACAGCATCTTAGAAGTTATCTAATAAGTAATGAGATAGAGATAGAACAGCCATTTTTTATATGTGAGATAATAGTTTATTTCTATTCTTTAAATGAGGGTATGAAGTTATGGGTTTGTTTACGACATTGCCACACACATTTTGGTGATCCTCCTCCCCTCCTCTGACCCCCCTACTTTCTCCTGCTTGGTCCTCGTCCCAGAGGCCCTCACTCTCACATAACACCTGTGTTCTGTGCCTCTTGTGTTCCTCTCCTCCTCCCTTAAGGTCTCCACTCTCATGGTCCTTTTTCTATTTTCATGACCTATGCCTCCTCTCTCTCTCTCTCTCTCTCCTCTCTTTCTCTCTCTCTCTCTCTCTCTCTCTCTCTCTCTCTCTCTCTCTCTCTCTCTCTCTCTCTCTCTCTCTCACATACACACACATAATTTAACATAACTACATGAAAAAAAACACTAGGCATTTGCCTTTTTGAGCCTAGATGTTTACTTAATTCCTCAACAAATATTATAATTTCACTTCATTTTCCATTTTAGTATATATATATATGTATATATATATATACCTATATATGTACCTATACATACACACACATATATGTGTGTACGTGTGTATGTATGTATGTATGTATGTATGATCTCAGCTCTCTGTTGAAGCACATCCAGGCTGGTCCCCTTCCTTAGCTCTTACGAACAGCACAGCAATAAACACTACTGTGTAAGTGTCTCTGTCAGAGCACTGGGAGCCTGCGTATGTTCAAGAGTGGTACTGCTGACTCCTAAGGTCCTTTAGTTCCTCGTGTTCTGTGAGTCCTCACCCTTGCTTCCACAGTGGCTGCCCAGGTTTCCGTCTCCACCAGCAGTACATCAAGTTTCCTCCTCTTTCCCACGTCCTTGCTGGCTTTTGTTTTCTTGGTCATAGTCTTTCTAACTGGGGAGACTTGAAAACTCAAAGTGGTTTCAGTTTGCGTTTCTTTGATCAAGGCTAAAGATGTTAAACATATTTATAGGTCATTTCTGTTCTTCTTTTAGAAATGTCCATTCAATTCACTATCCTGATTAATGATTGGCAGGTTTCGTTGAGTGTGTGTGTTTATTTAAATTTGACAGTTCTTTATACTTTCTAAATATTAACTCCGCTGTTTGAAGTATAGCTAGTGAAAGCTTCCTCCCATTTTCTAGTCTGTTTTCTCTGCTGAGCGCTTCCTTTATGGTGAGAGCACATTTTAATTCAGCGTAATCCCATTTGTCAATTCTTGGGGTTATTGCGTGTGCTGTTTGTTTGGGTCCTTTGTCAGAGGTCTTGCCTACCCCTAGATTTTAAAGTGTTTTCCTCCAAGTCTCGACCTTTCAAGCTTTCTGTTAAAGCCTTTGCTCCACTTGGGTTTCATGCAGAGCAAGGGGTAAGGCTCTCACTCCCGCACTGGAATCCAGTTTTCCTAGCATCCTTGGTTGAAGAGGCTGTCTTTTCTTTAATGTATGTTTTTGACACCATTATCAGAAATTAAGTAACCGTAGCTGTGTGGATATATTTCCGTTCCTTCTATGCTCTCTGTACTGTATTGACCTGTGTGTCTGGTTGCATACAGATCCAATGCCAGCTCAGTCACCATGGCTCTGTACTATAACAAAGTTGGATGTTGTTAAACATGCAGCATTATTCTCTTTTGCTTAGGAATATTATAGAAATACTGGATGGAGACAATCTGTCCTAAATAATACAAGAAGATTTTGTACTGTTTCTTGGGCTTTTTCTATAAGCCCTTAAACTCTCCTGCCAAATGCTAGTAGCTCGTTGGAGAAAACTCCACATTACATGCTTATTATAGTGCCTCATTTGTTTCTAACTATCTCGAGACACTGACTACAAAGAGGTTAACCATGGTTACTTAGTAGAAGTAAGTAAATGAAATACTTTAATATAAAACCGAAGAATAATTGGCTATTATTACTCAGAGCACTGGCTGAAGCAAACAGCCCAGCTTGCTAACTTTTGAAACCCATATCATTTGCTTAGGACAGAACAACATTTGCCAGTGACTATTCAACTCCTAAAGCAATCCTTGGGACTTAAATCATATGCCACCTTGAAGAAGTCCTCTACCCTGTTCCTCTCAGTATTGACTCAGTCATGGGGAGGCAGTAAAGCTTGAGATCTCTGAGGTCTCCATCAGGGTACCACGTTGCTCAGTGGGACGTTTTAGCTACCAGCAGGATGCCACTGACTTTATCTCTTCCCAAATGGATTGGTTACAGCTGCCAATGCTGTTCTCACACAACCATTGTGCACTGGACATTGTGAAAACCAATAGCTAGATTACTGGGTAGCAAAACATTACATGTAGTAAAAAGATACTGTTCATGAACTCATGATTTGGCCTTAAAAAAAAAAATGGAGAGACATTTAGGATTCAATCTCTTTTCTGAAGGTTAAGTAGTGTTCCTCAGTTTGACGTGCTTCTCAACGGGAGCCAGTATTGACACTGTGAATAAGACAATGAGTTCTGTATGTTACAGGACGGTCAACATTACTAGCCCCTGACTCAAAATGACACTTGCATTACCCTCAATCACCACACCAAATCAATATGTCTCCTGTGCTTTATAATAGGGGAGGCTACAGCCCGTCATAGCTAACTGCTTACCAGATAGGCTTGCAAGTGCTTAAACCAGTTCTAGGAACACCAGTTTCATTTCAGTGAATAACGATGTCAAGAAAACCTACTCACCCTCTCAGAGTCCCCTAGTGCCCAGCTTTATTTCAACAAGGTGTGCAGAAATCACCAGGCAGGCTGTCCTGGGAAAGTTGCAGAAGTAGCAGAGACTCTTGGTGACTTTTGCATCTTCTCTTTCCTCTCATTGTGTCAGGTCTGGAACATGGTGAATGGATTTCTGGAGTTGTCCTGGAGCTATGGGTTGAAGGCCACTCACTGATCCTGGTAGGGGAGACCCATGGACAGGGGAGTCCTGGGTAGTTCGTTCCCTTGGTTGTCACCTCAGCTTTGTCTGCCTGCCTGTCTGCTTCCACGTGACTTAAATGCTTCTGAGCGCTCTTAACACATGCAGATTGCACAGTTCTGCGTTCAACTAACAGCTCTCTTAGTTCAATAAGGATTTCATCGACCCTGGAAGGGTAAGGGAAGGGCCGAAGAGGGCCGCAAAGTAAATCATGGCTGTGTAGATTAAAGAAACTTAAAATGTTTCCACAGCAGGTGCAATCTAAGACAGGGGGCTTTAAGGTGGCCAAAACACAAATGGGGATCAAGAGGAGAGGGAGGCTTTCTCACTGGATTTTTCTTGTCTGTGAATGACTTTATGAATACTCTCTATATAATTCACATGATTATTTTGCTATGTAAAGTGTGTGTGTGTGTGTGTGTGTGTGTGTGTGTGTGTGTGTGTGTGTAAAAGTATGACAGGATTATTTTGCCAATACTGTATAAAAACTCTTAGGAATGTCCAAAGTAAATATCACAGGTGGAAAAAGGCAGTCACCTCCATTGTGAATCTTTACTTAAAATAACTGCAGAGTAGAAGTGCAGTTTTGACAGGATTAGAAGATTCTGGTGATATCAGAAATACACTTTTCCATTCTAATAAATTAAGAGGCATCACGATAAATAGGTTATTGAAGAGACATGTCCCTATGAGCCACTGCTTCTTTAGAGCAAAAGAAAAAGCAACTTTCCCCTTTCAAAAAGAAAACAGCGTTCCAAGTGGCAATTTACTAGAGAAGGAACAACAGCCCAGGGAATTTAAAGTCAAGACAGACACACTGCGTGCCTAACTTTTAAAATGTCCCAGTAAGAGTTAAATGGATTCGGAGCTGCACACTGAAAAAATCCAATCGCAACAGCTGCACCCCGAGACCCTTCTGCAGAAGAGAAAGAAAATAAGTTCTAATTAAATTGTATTAATTGGTTTAGCCGATCTGGAAATAGAGTAAGGCCTCTGCTCTAATTTTGGTTTTTGGCTCAAGTTAACGTGTCCTTGACATGAGAATAAAAGAATGAAGCAGGAAAGCACCCAGAAATGCCGTGGTAGAGACGCTTAAACAGTCCAAGGTTAAGGAGCGATGCTATCTCCAAGATGGACTTAAAATTCTGCTGCCAACTTGGAGAAGTCAGAAGTGCAGGCAAGCAAAGGAGAGTGTGATTAAGAACCACACTTCCTTAAAGCTCTGCAAAGCTGCAAAGAAAAGGCCGGCCTTTCTGTAATAGTGAGCACTTGTTACAGAGAAAAGGAGAAGGTGGTGAAAGGGGCAGGGTATAATGACCTTATTTCAGGCCACTTGGCGTAAGTTTTCGTGTATAAGGTAACTAGGATTTGTAAGCCAGTGGCAGCGCCTGAAAAGCTTGACCTTGCTATGTGAAAGCAACATTTCACCACCCTTAAAATGGCCGTTGAAACCATATTCTACTGTATGTTGCAAAACTGGTTATCACAACTATGTAAAACTAAAATGCATTTTTAAAGGCATAATGAGGTAAAAACATAACTTATTTCTTCCTTTGTTGGTGTCCCTGTAAGATAAAGGTTTGAACATAATTATAATCCACAGAAACATACCGAAGGCCAAAATTCCCTGGCACATAGAAGTTACCCCATAAGGAATAACTTGGATGTTGCTTTGTAGCAAAGTAAAATTTACTGTGAAAAAGTATTCTGAGGTGATGAGCTTGCTTTGAGCCGGGCATCTGTATCCTTCAAAAATCCATGAGTAGAAGAATCTCCGAGCTCCAGCATGATGCGAGTCAGAGATGGGGATTTTAAGCAGTAATGATGATTATACAAGATCACGAAGGATTGCATGGTAGGTTTACAATTTGTTGAAAACAGAGCACAGGGCTGGATGATGGCTCATTTAGTCAAGTACTCGTCGTGCAAGCATGAGAACCCAATCTCATATCCCCACACCCATGTAAAATAGCTGGATGTGGTGGTACAGATCTGCAATCCCAAGAAGTAAATGGCAGGAGTTATTTCTCACCCCTCACCTCTTGAGAAGCAAAAGGTAGATTACTAGAGCTCCGTCAGCTGATTCACCTAATGGAGCTAGTGAGCTCCAAGTTCACCAAGAAAACTTGTCTCAGAAAACAATGTCGAGAGCAGCTGAGGAAGAACCCTGATGCCAGTCTCTGGCCTCTACAAACACATGTGAACACGTGCATTTGCATATACATATGTGCACACATGCGTGCGTATGTGCATGCACGCGCACACACAGAGCGGGAGACAGACAGACAGAAAGCTCTTCCAAACTCGTGTCCTCACTCTCCCCTTGTTCTCTCCATGTCACCCGAGGGCACAGTGGGGGCAGGGTGTCCAGGGCAAGTCAGAAAGCCCTCTGCAGAGCTCAACAATGCTAGCTCCTTACCTAGTAGCTCTCATCTCCAGAATTGTGGGAAATCTGTCCTTTGCAACATACTTTATTCTGGTAATCTGTGCTGACTAATACATAACTGATTTAGAAGAGCACAAACATGCTATTTATAAGCAAACGCATGTAACAATGAGCTTGTGTCTGTGGCATTTGGTTCTAGACCCTGACTGGGCTCTGACTGTCTGATTGTTAATCTCTGACTACTTGTCCTTCACATGCTCTTGCAGAGTGATGCATTTTCTTCATGATGACAGCTGATGAAACATTCTAAATGTTGGTGACTCAGGAAGGCTCACTAATAAAGCGTGTGTTATAGGCCATCTGTCTGATGTATTAGAACACATTGTGCCTTCCAGAACTGAAACTGTGTCTTCATTAAAAGATATATTAGCTTACTTGCTCCTACCCAAAGGGTCATGTGGCTGTGCTTCAAGAGCCATCATCAAGTGATAGTATGGATGTGACTCCATTTTTTTACCACCAAGTGGGCTCAGATCGTTTTTAACAAAAATCTCAATTGTTCAATTTTACCAGTGAGGTCTTGGGAGCCAGACGTTGGGGTTGAAAGCCTGCTAGCTCAGAGGTGCAGAGAAAGCACCCAGCTCATCTTCTCCCACAGCCAACATCCCAAAAGGGTTCTCCTTCTACACTGTCTCAAAAATCCTTCAGACTGGAAATCCTCCCTTCTACTTCCTGTGTGTCTCTATTCACCTTCCTGACTTCCCCTTACTCTCTATGGCTTTTCTTTCCCCTATGTTCACTCCCTGATATCCGGGTGATTGTTCTACCTCTTGGCCTATAGTTGACTTTATTTAATTTGGTTTACTATAAGTAGAAAGCTCTTGGATTAAAGGTATGTGCTAGAGATGGGCCACGCCACAACTATAAACAGGTTTTCCCAGTAATGATACAACTTTGGAATTCACAGTGTGATCAAATATTCTGCAACAAGGGCAGGCATCAATATTCAGTAGGACAGAGACACTTACATGAAGTGGAACCATGGGTCAGAAAAAGAGCCTAAATAATCAATTCACAAGAAGAGCCTCCTCCCTTTCCATGCCTGGATCTAGTTACATAACTTCGTCTCTGAGTCCTCTCTGTTTCCTGGAGCCCCTGCCTGCTTCAGTCATACACACATCCACATTCAGAACTAAAACTCAATGTACTTAGCCTTGGAAATATCTGATGTAGAAAATCACATATTACCTACTTGGATGCAGTTTCTTTCCATTTCTTTTAACTTTACTTATTGTTCTCCTTCTGGTAAGGTAGGTGCTTGGAGGAAGAGTCAGTGGTTGAGGATGAACAGTTATTTGCTCACTCCATTATGGTCTGGGGCTCCTACCACTTAGCCTCAGGTCAATTCCATAGGTAGAGGAGAGAGAGTCTCCCCTTTGTCTGAAAGACTCTGGTGTACAAACTCTTCAATAAGACCACAAGGTCGAGATCAGAGCTCCTTCATCCAATCATTCTTTCTGGGTGACGGACAAGATCTCATTTTACTATTTTCTGGGAGCAGAGTCCTATGGGGTAGTGAAGACCTTTCCGGGTTACATATATATGACAGGTTGTTAATCCAAGAATGAATACCACACTGTTCAGATCACTCTACATTCTGACATAGCAGAAAGAAAAAAAAAATCTAAAATACCTAAGTTTGCATGACATTATTCTCCTGTAAGCTTGAGCAAACAGTCTGTCCTGTGCAGGGAAGCCACCCGCATTCTTTCCTTTGCTGACTTTTTCAGGGAAGAGATTAAATGTAACAGTCAAATTTCAGGACTTGTTTATAAAACCCTTTAGCATTTCAAAGTTGATTTTATTTGAGCCCTTCGTGCTATAAGGCAAGCCTTCATGTGTCAGTTGGTTGTGGCAGCATAATATTTTATGTCAAAAACTAATAGCACTTTTATTATTTCATGGTTATAGAGGTCAGGAGTCCACGTACAGTTTGGTTTGCCCTTCTGTTTGCGGTCTTTCCACAAAGCTCCAGTAAAACAATGGAGTGTCATGTGACAGAGGCAAGGTCCCTTCCCAGCTCACTCATGCTTTGGAACAGCATTGATTTTTCTCACAGCTTATTGGACTGAAGTGCTCTAGTCCTCAACACCAGTTGACAGGCATCTGGCCTCAGTATACTTGCAGGTGAATAGAGAGATCATGGACACTTGACACCAAAGCAGGGAGCTGAGATGGCAAGACCTCCCCATTCTGTACTCTAATTGGGAAAGTGAGATTTGATGACTTGGGCCAGAAGCTGTTGGTCCAGTGTAGGTCAATGTCACTATGCAGGTGAAAGTAGGTACAGGATAGAACGAGGCCTGTCATTGGACGAGAAGAAAGGATGGTTGGGAGAAAAGTTTTAGAAAGGAGAGAAAGGTGGGAGTGAGGAAGAGGAGCTGGGAGAACATGGCGGCAGATGTTAAGACTCTTCTCTGCACATAGATACAGATTATTATGAATATTTTTAAGGGATGAGTGTATACAGGATTTTGTGCTGTCTTGATGGGCAAATTATATTTTATCAATTGGATCAGAGGCTAGCGTGTGGTGTGTTCTTTCATGTGGCAACTTAATTGAGTCCACAATAAGAGAGCCGCGAGATAGGCGGTCTCTGTATGAAACTGGCGTGGCAGCGACCGGCCTCGGGAACGAGATGGGTAGTGAGACGGCTGCAGGGCTCCAAGGGTAGCCCGCGGTGTGAGACGGGATGGAGCTTAGCGGGTGAGTTGCTTTGCTGACTGAGATGAAAATGCCCCGCAGATGCCATGTGGCCCTACGTACAATGCCGGCACTAGTGTGGGATAAAAGAAACCATTTTTTATTTTTACCGAAACAGTCCAGCTCTGGTGAGATTATATCGCGGCCTGAACTGCAAGACATGTGACTAGAGGAGCGAGTTAACACCAACACTGATCCTCAGAGAAGATTCAGAAGCCAAAGTCAAGTTCTCAGCTCTTTTCCGACAGTCATCCATCCACACTCTAATTACTTTCTTTTCCTTTTCAGCCTCGGCTTCTTTAATTAAGCTCAATAAACAAAATAAAGGTTACTCTTCCATGTAATGTGGCAAATACTTTTTAAAACTCTACCTCTAAGAGTGTAGAGATGTTTGCACTAACAGCAGATAATTCTTTTTAAACACACAGTTTTAATGATTGTATTAAGGTCTACCAAATGAATTGGGAGTCTTTATTTAAATATTTCACTGCTACACCCATTTTTTTCTAGTTAGTTTTCTATCCTAGACACCTGAACATCTGTAGTACTTGAGTGGTTTTGTTTTCTGTGTTTCGTCTTGTTTTCAAATGTACTTTTGAGTCCTGTTTGGGTAATTTCTCAGGAGTCCAGTGCATATGTTTGGAGTATGTTAAGAACTTTTGAAAAATGTTCTATGAACTTAAATTCTGTTAGCCAACTTGTGAATGGATAAGGCGGTCTTAAAAGAGGGCGGAGGAAGTTCTCAGGAGAGAGTCCAAGAGAATACGATGACAGAAAACATGAAATTGGTAAAGGCAGAAATTTAGACAGATATGAGCTAGCACACGGATGTTTGACTAGATAGAAGGAGTGAAGCATTGACTAAAGAAAATCTGGTAACTGGGACAACAGTACTTAAAAAGATAGGAAAGGAATCTGGGGATGAAGGAACCAATAAAAGGCGTGAGTCGTTTATCCAGGGAAAACCCAAGGATGGCCAACTGTGTCCGGTGTTCACTTCCTGGCAATAAAGCTGGACACTTAGTCATGGGGACAGGTCAGAAGCCTAGATATCATGTCAGAGCAAGACTATGTAAGGTTAATCTGATCCTCATTAATCCGAGCTGCTAATATGGTGTTCCTTTATTTTCTTCTAATTACGAAAGGATAGTTTTCCTCCTCGGTAGTTGGTTTAACCTCTCGACGAGATGGAGACTTGAAAAATGATTGGTCAGGGAGTGGCGCTGATGATTTCAGCGAGAGTCATTTCATCTGATGAGAACAAAGAAGTTATAAAGTCCAAAGAGGATGGAAATCCCACGAGTTAGAAATAGTCGATAGTTATCTGAACCTTTAAAAACTCTAACTTATATCAATTCCTATACTTAAGTCTGAATCGTTTATCATCATCTTACTTTGAGGAATGAAGACAAAGCATCACACTGTGTATGGGATTTTGCATAAATTATCATCACAAATCACTTTCTGAGGAAACCAAAGCGAAATTGGGGTGACATTGCTTACAGATGACACTATGACAGAAACCAAAAGTAACTTTGCACACTGGTCCTCCCCACGATCTAGTTAGAATAAAAATCTACTTTTGGTTATTTCTCCTTAACGAGCAGAACATTTGTGATAACAGTCATCAGAATTCTACTCTTCTCTGAATGCATCTTCGGAAGAGAAAGGACAGCACCAAGAGAAGAGGTCCTTGCTCCATGTAACAAGAGAAGGCTGTGTGATGGAGACCAGACAGCCCCGCTTAGGAGGAGCTACGGCCTGTGATACTTGATCTCATCCAACCATGGACCAAGACTACTGGCTGTCAGTCCCAGCAACAGAGCTGGGATGTCCTGCACAGAGGTTCAGTGCTACTCTTCCAACTCTTTTGTGCAGGAATGGGAGGCGCTGCATACTTGAGCCCCTTCTAGGCAGAAGCAAGCTAGCTCTTGAGAGTATACACCTTTGAACCTTGCTTGGTGTCATCATTTGAATATGCTTGGCCCATGGGAAGTGCCACTATTAGGAGATATGGACTTACTGGAGGAGGTATAGCCTTGTTAGAGGAAGTGTATCACTGTGGAGGCAAGGCTTTGAGGTCTCACATATATGCTTAAGCCTGGCCACTGTGATCCAGCGTCTTCCTCTGGTGACCTTCAGATGTAGAACCTTCAGCACCTCTAGCACCACATGTACCTGCAAGCTGCCATGTTCCCACCTTGGGTATAATGGTCTGAACCTCTGAACCTGTAAGCCAGGCCCAATCAAACACTGTCCTTATAAGAGTTGCCTTGGTCACGGTGTCTCTTCATAGCAATGGAAACCCTGACAAAGAAGATGGGAAAAAGAAAAGCAGGTATCTGATTGATCCCTCCCCCTCCCCCCATTTGTAAAGGCTTTTCACAAAGAAGGTTCTGACTGGCAGAAGTGTCTTGGTAAGAATCAGTAATACAGACAGCTCAATGTGAAAGACACCTTAAATGGATGGTGGACCAGGAGCAAGTAAGCAGGGCCTCTGTAAAATACTCCTAGCACAAAGGTTGAGTATCCAACAATCTGCAAAAGAAATGTAATATGATAAAGAATATTTGGATATTGCCTATGCTATTCATACAAATCTGCTGTGTAAGCTAGCTGGATATTGAAAGAAAAAAGTTAAGTGATAGACACTATTATTTCGATATTTGTGTATGATCACCTACCAACTAGACCTACCTACTAGAAAAGCTACACAACATGCATTATATAGTGCTAAGAGCTACAATACGTATATAAATATACCAACTACAGACAAAATGTTCTCAGAGACAAAGCCATGTCACCTAATGATTCTCTTTGTAAGTATACATGAATGGAAACCACAATAAATTAAACTCAAATTATAAAGGCCAACTAAGGTAGGATAAGACAAGCTGTAGGAAAAACATATTTAAGATAGAGATGAACTTTTTCCTCCTTATTAAGTCGAATTCTTTCCCTGGAAAACTCCAAAGAGCTGCCTTCCGAACCATCTATCTGCAACATTTGAGTGAGAATCTCCTAAATACCATGACAGTTACACTGTTTCCAGATGCCACTAGTATCTTCTTTCTAATGTGTGATCTTCTCTGGAAAGTGTTTTCTGTCAGTGGCAACCCTAGTGTCTAACTCAGCACAGGCTACTCAAGAGCTTGTCATTAAGTGACCATTTGAATAAACAAGTTCTGAGGCTGAGGCAGGAGGATTGCCATGAATTCATGGATTAGGTAGTGAGATCCTGTTCTAGAAGCATAAGAAGAGTAGGCCAGGTATTTCCAGTCTCTGCAGAGTCCTAGAATGTTCTATCATCCTCTTACCTAATCCAGTTCGAATCTCAGTTTATTGAACCCCCACCTTTCCCCGCCCCCGACCTTCACATCCCAAAGCTCCAAGGTCAGCTTCTCACTTCAGGTGGCATGGCAGCTAACACAGGTCTGACTGGGTTGAACTATTAGTATGGTAATATGTCTCGGAAGTAGGACAAAGACGGGATCAGAAGGAAATGACAGCAGTTAAAATTACTGTCCTTTCATATTTGTCATGAGAATAAAAATCCAGCATTGTCTATTTTAAAAAAAAAAAAAAGTTAAAAAGTTCTAATGTATTATATAGATAGATAGATGGTGGATAGATAGTGACCTTGAAAAATACATATATATTTGCCAAAGATACCAAATTCTATCCCAACACCTCTTTTCATTCTTAACTTTTCTGTACAGAGAATTCTCCAAGTCTGAAAGACAAACACCAATCATAACTTAATAGCAATTGCATTAAAATTTTCCTTACATCTAACCTTGACTAATTCTCACATGGATTTCAGAAATATGAATAATGTCTTCGTGCAATTCAGGCAGGCACAGAAAATAGGTGTCATTATTTCTGTTCTAATGACAGATTTTGAGGTTAGGGTGACTCATGAACAGCTGAGCAGCCAGTCAGTAGAAGAAACTAAAATAGCACGGAAACGCCTCCATTCCCACCCCACGCTCAAACCTCGGCTCAAACCTCGAGTGCACCCTCCGCAGGGAGAGGAGAGAAGCAGGGAGAGGAGAGAGGCCCGATGCCTCAGAGCTGGAAGTGCTTCCTGCAAGTTAATGAACTGGAGCTATCCCTGGTGGCCTTCCCTCAGCACAGCGCACTCTCAGACAATCTGACAGGAAGAGAGGAGAGGGAGGGGCAAGAAAAGCAAGCCCCTTCCGAGCTGAGAACATTGCGTTTTGGAAGGATACTTCATTTACCTCGAGCTGACTCATTTTCGGAAACCTTAGCTAATCAGGATGAACGCACTCTGGACAGTGTAACCCTGAAAGGAAATCTATTTGGTAAATCAGATGGGTTCACTTCAGCCTGTTTGAGTCTGTGAAGGGAAAACCAACCAACCGACCAAACAAATATTTTATTAGAGAGGGTTCTGTACCCACAGGGAAACAGCGAAGAATGATTTCCTAACAAGATCTGTACGTAAACGATTTTTCACAAATAATTAAAGTGGAATACAGCTGACGGAAGTCTTTGATGGTGCAAAGGGATCAATTGGGGGACTTCTTCTGGAGCTGAGAATAGTTAAGGAACTTAATGGGAAATTGCTTTAATCTGTTTTTTAAAAAAAATCTGTCTTCTGAATAATACAGATGAAATGGCTTTGAGTAGAAGAATCAAGACTTAATATCTGTAAGGTGTTTCACAAAATGCACTTGTCCCTCAACTATCCAATTCAAATACTCTTAACGTCCTGTGCAAACACCAGTTTCCAGGGGCCTCGGCCATTCCCCTTCACCTGCACTGGAGCTGAAGGCAGGCATGGCTACCCTCCTTATGAGGCTGCTTTTATGATTCTAACAGGCTGCATTCTGAGGGTCATTTAACAGCTGTTTTTTTCTCCACTGAGTCCTTTCCTTGGTGCTACCTCCCATAGCAGCCCACACTCACAAACTCAAGAAGAGGATAGGCTTTTTCTCCCTTCACTGTTCCTTCCCACCCCATCCTTCCATCGCTTGCAACTGGCTTCTCCATGTACACACCAGGGACCCAACTCAGGTCTGTCTGCTGTGTTATCAGTCCCAGCATTTCCTTTATTGCAATGAATCCTACTACTCCCTGATATTAAACCTCCACAAGCTCTCCTGAAGCTTCCAACAGACGACCCTCCGTCTCCAGTAAAAAACAAATCCAGATCAAATCATTCAAGTCACTGGGTGTGATGAGAGAAACCTAGAAATAGAGCCACTTCAATGATACAATGTAACCCTATTTAAACTCATGTGTCCCTGCCCATGTATCTGAGTGGGATACAAAGACTTCAGCTAAAACAGAAAGACTGCAGACAGGCAAGGCTAGAGAAATGCCGTTACTCCTCCTGGGTGTGGGAACCTGAACCCCACAGTTCTACAGGTTCAGAAGGTTCTGAATGGAGACGGTTAGAGCTTTTGACGCATTGTCCTCAGACCTTGTACGCAACAGGTTTCTCAGGACATGGCGATTTCAATTCTTTGGATAAACCCAGATAAAATATGTGTAAAGTCCGCTTTTCATAGGAGCATTTGAAAAGTGCTCTACTGTTTCAGGGTAGTGTGGCGGGTTGGGTTAGACGTTGTGCAGAAGTGTCTCGGCTGTGTATTTGATATGCACAAGAGGAATTGGTCTATTGCCTTTCCTTATCCTGTGGACTAATACAAGAGAAATTTGTTCCATGCCACATTGGTCTATTGTAAAGCCCCTGTTTCCACAGGATTTGACAATAATTTATTTCTGTCTGGAAACTATAGGCAATTGTAAATTTCGAACCATGTAAATAATGTTCTTTTAGCTAAGCTCTAACAAGGCGAGTGCATTCGAACTACTTCCCTAGAAGTATAGACTTTTGTTGCTGTTTGTTTAATCTGTTTTTATTTGTTTTGGTTCTGAGACGAGTCTCGCCGTGAAGATCACGCTGGCTTGGAATCTGTGTCCTCCTCACCTACCCTTGCCAGTACTGAATTGTAAATGTGTCCCATCATCTACAACTTAGAAAAGGGTAGATTGTGAAGACAAATTTTTGCTTCATATGTTTCCCCCACACTGCTTTACCTAATCTAAAAATTATCGAGGCCAACACGGCACCAACTGGGCTCCGTGGCTTCTGTGCATCTCAAGAGACAGAGTTTGATGTAAGGAAGAAGGGACTGAAGTGTCTGTGATGGATGGAAGCCAAATGAGACACAGTCTCTTGGAAGAGAAAACTGTCACCAATGAATCTCCAGAAACCTGCACTGGAGCTCACGAGCCATGATGACGGGCAGTTCGAGAAGCTTCGGAGTATCCCAGGGACAATCTGAAATTCCATGACAGATAATATAACGTTTGCAAAAAGTATACGGCCCAACCCTACTAAACCTACCACGGCACCTTCTCCCATCTTACCTTTGTTTTTCTCTCCCTTCCCATTTCTTTTGGAAAAAAAATATGAATTAGTTTTCTCATTTCATTCACTTAATTCCAACAATTCTCACTTTTGTTTTTCTTCATTCATTCAAGATGTATTTGTTTGCCAAGTCCCATTCTAAGTGCTGGAGAAAAGGGCAGTACAAAGAAAAAGATCTGTTTCCTCAGGAAACCACAGCTCTGGTAAAGAGCGGTGGGCAAAAAGAGGGGGAAAAAATAACCAAACACAATGCGTTCAGATGGCGACACAACATTGACTAATGGGGTGGAAAATAGCTAGAAGCTTCTTTGCATCAGATGCCCATCTCCAACTCTGATGGCATCACTTGAGCTAACGCTGGAAAAAAAAAAAGAACCCTGTCTGACTTTGAGAAGGTTCATGCCAAGCAGCACAAACACCAACTTTCTTCTTGTGAAGAAAATGTAGAAAACATAGGAACAGAAAAAATGACAAATGTGTCAAACAGGATAGATGACAGGAGAGATCTCAGATGACAGGGATAGAGCAAGTGTGGATATTCTGGACTATCGTTGGCTTTGACCTAGTGGGAACTATTAAAGTATCTTGGTTGGCTGCTATAAAAAAAAAAAATACAGTTGTCTAGGTGTGTTAATAGAAATAATTCATTATGTTTCTGGAGACTGAGAAATCCAAGATCAAGGTGGCTAGGGAGATATCTCTAAAATGCCTGAGAGACTATTTTCCCTAGAGCAAAGTCTTTGAAAGCAGCACATATGAAATGTGATGGAGTGGGCAGCAGTTGTCTGGCCTTTAGTGAGGGCAGTAAGACATAACGGAGTCGAGCTATCTGCCCAGAAATAACTTGCCTATGTGAAAAAGAAATTGCAAAAAGAAAAAATCATTAGGACGTTCCCTGCTGCACTCGCTTTGGCTTGAGGTGAGATGGAGGTGCTGGCCCGGGCTTGCAGTTTCTCACAATTATCGGGACAGATGTGAAAACAGCACAAATCGGATCTGCACTGAAGAGCCTTCCTGGGATCCAGAAACTTGGAAGGTAGAAGAATCCGACAGTGAGGAGAGAGAAGGTGAGGTGAGAGTTCTGGAAGTTACACCTCTGGACCAACCTTTGATACAAAAAAAGAAGCCGAACTAGCAAGTGGGAAAAAACGGCACTGACCGTTCTTTCCAATTTATAGTTGTTTTGTCTCTTTGGTTAGGACTCAAAAGAGACAAAGAGGAAGGAGAGGAGATGGGAAGGAAAGAGTTGAAAGAGAGTGGGAGATAGAGATGAAGAGTTGGGGAGGAAACAGAACCAGAGGAGGGGGAAGGGAGAGAAGAGAGAGAGAGAGAGAGAGAGAGAGAGAGAGAGAGAGAGAGAGAGAGAGAGAGAGAGAGCCACATATCCAGAACAGCCATTTCTAGTTTTGGTAAAGAAGAAGCATCGTTTCCTAAGGCACATTTTAAATTAGACTTGCAAGAGTAAGAAGGCTTAATTGATTATGCTTATGTGCTCTCCTCTTCTTGTAATCATTTCTGGAGAGGGTGTGGTTTACAGGGAAAAGCATCACGTCTGAGGAGGCAAAGGAGAAGAACAGGAAAGCCAGTTTTCATCTAAACTCTGCAAACCAACATCAGTCACCCATCCCCTCTCACTGAAGATGCTACCACATGAATGATTCATGGCGAACCATCAGCTCCACAGTCACTCCCGGAGGAGAACACCAAGGGTTTGCTTACACATAATTACTCAGAACTGAGTAGGAGGAAATCCCTGTCTCGGATCACGGGAGATAATGGAATTCTAACTAAGGATGCCTTGGCAAAATACAAGTACTTTCCCTTGGACCTTTGAAATCCTTAATGAGTTGAATCATGTCAAGTAACAAAATAAACACGGATGAGAAACATTGGTTGGGTTTGGTCCAAAGTCTAGTCTGCTTTAAGACCGGGCTTCCTCCCACCATTGCTTAAACATTATACAGTTTTCTATCAGCCAAGCCTGTGGTTTTTATTTCATTTTTTTTTCTTAAATCAGATTTCAAAAGCAGGCCCTAGCTGATGGTGATTAGTAGGCACGGGCTGTCGTTCATTCTTACTGTTCTCCCCATGCATGCATAATTTCAGTGAAGAGAAAAGAAAATCCAATTACCCCCAAATCCAGCCAGTGAGCATCATCTGCTCCTGTGTTAGCTCTTTAGAAATCACTCTCAGCCATTGAAAAGAAGACATATGGTATTTGAGAACAGCATCTTGTAACCTTGTTTTTAATATTAGGATAAAAAAATAAAAACAGTCCGGTTCTGTAACAATGATATCCCAATACACAGAAGTTGGACTGAAGGAATGCCAACTCTAACGCCCGTGACACGGAGAACTGTTCATGTCACAAGGAATTTAACGGTGATTTTATTCCCAAGATCTCACATACATCTTTATAACTTTAAAAGCTATTATTAAAATGCTAAAGTTGAAACTTTCTAAGAAGACATACACTACATAAACTACAACCATCTGATGAGAAACCGAAGGACAGAGATTCCTCGAACCAAGGAGGGCAGGGTTTCTATTCAACACTGTTGAGAGGATCCCATGAAAAAAGATTCCAGAATGTTGACTTCCTTACTATTTATCTCCTTTATTGAAATACTCACTAATTTCAGCAACCTCATTAACTTTGAGTTCTAGAAAATATTTTCAGATTGCAAAATATAAAATATTGCTTTTATTACTTGAATTAACGTTGTTTCGGTCACATGTTTTTCTGCATACGTTTATTTTGGGGATAATTAATGTTAAAGGTTGATTTTACTTAAACTGCTCCTGTTACTTTTGGTTAGACTCCAACAAAATGTAAAATCCAGTGTGTTGACATTTTCCTGAAACCCCAGTACTCAGGAAGTAGAGCCAAGGAGGATCGCAAATTCCAGGCCATTCTTGGCTGTATATTAAGATTTGAGACTCTTTCTAAATACAAACATACATACATACATACATACATACATCACATTCAGAAAATGGAAAAAGGTAACTAGTTGAAAAGACCTAATTTTAAGTAAGCTTCCTTTGAGCACTCCTGTAAAAGCACTATTTGCGTTTGTGAAAAATTCCATTGCCTACCTGAATCTAAATTGATGTATAGCTGTGCTCAGAGGTTTTGAATGTCAGGCAGCAGAATCCCCACTCTCAGCATTGCAGGACCCTTGCAGCTCCAGAAAATTCTCTGTTAAACAGCAGGAAGACATGGATTTGTGATCAGAATTCTCCAGTTATGAAAGTAAAGTATGTACATAGTGGCTTGATCACACCATGATCACACCATGATCACACCATACCTCTGCGTCAAGGATCCTAGCAGACTGTGACACTGTATAAAAATGCCATACACTTAACACAGTCCCGCCATGCGGCCTCTCCATGGATTTGTTCATTCCATTTCTCCCTGCAGGTCAAAGCCCACATCCTGACCAGGAAAAGCAGCCTTTGTGCCTGCTGGTCAATGTCTCCCTCAGCACCCAGTCTGCCTATTTCCCAACTCCCACCCACTTTCCCTCATATCTCCTCAGTTAGTTGTTAAATAAGAATAAGCACTGTACTAGGCATTTCACAGAAGAACTGTGACCAAGACGGTCCTTATCTTTGTGTGAGACAGAACTCAGCTTTAGAAGGTACGCAGATACGTAGATATAAAAATATACATTAATGCAACGAACAGAGGAGTTAGTTCAATATTAGAGAAAAGGCTTAGTGTAAGGAATGCCACACTAATGAGATAACACTTCATTTGAATCTTGAAGGGCAATCAATAATCTATCATGAGTATTTGGGTCCTGCCTGATAAGTTTTCTTTCTTTTTAAAAATTACTACTCCTATTAATGTGTCTTTGATGTATATATGTAAGTGTGGTCCTGCCAAGGTCAGAGGACAACTTTGAAGAGAAAATTTTCTGCTTCAACCTTTATGTGGGTCCCAAGTCTCAAACTCAGGTTGTCAAATATGTGTGGCAAGTGTTTTGCCCTCTGGCCCTTTTGCCAGTCCACAAGGATACATAATGAGGTGCCAAAGATGCACCTTGAGCCTTTACATCCCTGAAGCAGGATTAGATGGCTTTCTTGTATGAAAACGAAAGCATGCAAACTTTCAGTTTACAGTACTGCCCATGTTGAAGACTCTTTCTCATCAGATGTAGCTAGTGGGGATTTGGGAGGAACGAGTAGAGGAGACAATCCCACAGCCTTGCAGGGCCTTCTTGGAAGCACTTAGCTTTTGGACAAATGATACCAGCTCTTCTACAAGTCTTCCCTACAAGCCAAATGCCTGTGAGAGCCTGTGTGAGCGCTTCTAGTCCAGGTACTGCTTTTAGAAGTTCAAGGCCACAGGAGGGATCTTAATTTCCATGAATCCACTAATGCAGCTCTTGGAATTACTTATTTCTTCTGGAAAGAAGGTGAAACTCTTTCACTCAGTGTCATGGTTTCCCGAGACTTGGCACTAAAAGTTCTTGCAAGATATTCTACAAGCAAGTTGTGGGGGGTAGTTATTGTAGAAGGATAGCACACCTCAAATTCTTGCTCTATGTGTGTGTTGTGTGTGAATGTGGGTGTGTGGGGGTGAGGAGTGGGTGTTTATATTGGGGTACAGTTTTGTGGAGGCCAGAAGTAAACTTTCGGTGTTCCTTAGTAACATCCCACTTTGTTTTTTGAGACAGCATCTCGGTGGCACAAAAGCTTGCTGCAGCCCTTACTTTTCTGTTGCTGTAAACCTAGAAGGAAATGTTTCAGAGGGAGGCACTGTTATCAGCAGCAGGCAGGCAGTTAGAACAGCAAGCTGAGAGCTCAGAACCTTAACCACAAGCATGAAGCAAAGAGGGAGGGGCGGAAAAGACTCAAGTTTTTAATTCTCAAAGCCCTCCTGGAATAATTTACTTCCTCCCATAAGGCCATACCTCCTAAAACTGCCCAAACAACAATAACAACTGGGAACTAAGTATCCAAACACAGGAAACTCAGGAGGACCCCACTCATCTAAACCACCACATTTGCCAAGCAAGCTAAGCTGTCTGGCCAACAAGGTTTGGAGACCTACCTAACTCTACCTCCCCAGCCTTGGAACTGAAAACACATGTCACCGTGCCCAATCTTTTGGCCATATTGCAAACATGGTTGCTGAGGATTGAACTCGGGTTCTCATACGTCCACAGCAAGCACATTCCTGAGTCAGCCATTTGCCCTCGCAAATTCCTGCTTTTCTTCTGCAAGTAAATATTCCTAGAACACAGCCTTGACCATTTGTGTCTGGAGCGATGGAAGGTTCTTCATTGGGTTGATGTATTTCACAGACTTCCTTTTCCGATGCTTTCCAAGAATGATTCAATCAAGACTAATCTGCCTAGAATTCCAAATCAAGGGGTGGGAAAGGATGGTGGCTTGTTTAATCATGACTCTGTGCATTCATAAGAGGCTGACTAATGATGTACTAGTGTAGGTGACTAGTCCAAGCAGAGGTCAATGAGTAGGAGCCTGGCACTGTGACTTTAAATGTCGAAATGGATGGAACAAACAGAAGCAGGTGAACTAACATTTCTAAATCTTACTTTCTCATTAATTAGGAGGTGAGTTGATTCTTAGCTATTCAACAATAATGATGATAAAAGTCATTCCCAGAAACAAGTTGACTGCTGCCTATTGGACGGTTGATGAGTAAGGATGGAGTGACAGTTTTGTAGTCATTGCGGAACATGCTTGAAGGGAATGCAGGCTGTTTCAATCAATGCTTTTTGTCTAGGGATGAATCTGTGGCAGTAAGCAAGGGCGGTCTTGCTCTCAAGGACTCACCTGAAGATTTAGGAGACGGACACAAAGTAATAAATCACATATACCACTATACAATCCAGCTTATGATAAGGAACAAGAAAAAAATAATGTGTACAAGCACAAAGACTTATTCCAGTATCTAGGAGGGTTCTATATGGAAGTGACATGTAAGCTGAACAACAAAAAAAAAGGATAAAAGATACACAGATGTGAAGGACACTGTATTGAGGAAATGGAAGGACTGCATGTACAAGTATGCAAGGCACAGGCCCTGTGACAGGAGCTCAGAATATAAAGCAGCCTTTTGGCTCTAGGGGACAAAGAATAAGGCGGAGGAATATCACTGGAAGGACCTGAGAAACAGATGCAAATCATCTCCTGCAGGCCCATGTGGCCTAAGTTAGGGATTCCATGTGTTTATCTTAGGAAAAAAAGACACACATACTTTCAGTTTTCATGAGGATGGCTGATCAGCTATTGAAACACCATACTGAGCCATGGAAGGAAAGGAATGCATTGTTAAGGAGCAGACTACAGCAGGGACAGTGGGAAGGACTCTGCAAGCAGAGCTTCTCAATCACTGCCTTGTGGGCAACAGGAGCCCAGAGCTGATATTCTGTCTCTGTCTTTATTACTTTTTAGTTCCTATGGTAAGACAACACGATCAAGGTAATTTATTATTTAAAATGTTTAATTTGGGATTACGGTTTCAGAGGGTTAGAGTGCATGATGTCAGAGCAAAGGCACAGCTGAGAGCTCACATCTTACTGTGTAAACGGAAGGCAGAAACACAGAGAGACATGCAGACAGACAAGGATGAGATCATGAAAGACACACAGACAGAGAGAGCACGCTGGAAGTGGCTCAAGTCTTTGAAACTTCAAAGTACACCTCCAGTGACAACCTTCCCCAATGAGGCCACACCTCCCAATCCCTCACAAACAGTTCTACCAACCGGAGACCAAGTATTCAAGCACATGAGCCTATGGAGGGCATTCCACTCCCTGCTTTTCACAGGCTATGGCCACATAACAGTGAAAGCCCTCAGAGTTTCTGACAGTCTCCAAACTGTTTTAAAAGTGCAATGTCTCTTCTGAGGCTCAAGGCAATCTTTTACTTGTAACTGATGGTAAAAATAAACAAATATACCAAGGTATGTAATTCTGTAATTCCAACATATAATGGCATAGAATATATCTCTATATCTATTTCTATATCTATATCTATACATATACACATACACATATACCACACACACACACACACACACACACACACACACACACACACACACACATTTCAAAATGAAGGAATGGGGGTAGCGTGAGGAAATACCAGAAAACTGAAGCAAAACTGAACCCTGCAGGGCAAACTCCAAATCCCATAACTTCACGTCTGAGGTCAAAAGCCTAGGATGTCTCTGTTCTCCAAGCTTTGCCGCCTGCAACACCCTTCTCTTTCTCAGTCTGGTCCCACTCCCCGACACCAGCTCTCCTTGGCAAATATTTCACAACTTTGGCAACTACAGCATCTGGTCTATGAGAATCCATTTCCTGGTGATTTCACTTTTCATTTTGTATGTCCCCCCTGCTTGTTCACTCATCGTCATTGTAGATCTGCATAAAAGGGATGTCAAATAGCCACACAACAATCAAAATTACTTTGTCTTGTAATCTCCTCCACGAAGGAAATGAGGTCATTACATTTTAATTTAGCTCTAGGCAGATTCTTAGGGCAAGGGCAGAAAGCATCCATGTTCTTTGCTATCACAAAAGTGGTTCTCTATCCCGGATACTAATGCTGTTCCCTTCCAAAACTTCTTGAGCTGCCCCTGCACTCTCCACTTCACTGGACATGATTGTCTTGTATGCTTCTATTAGGAGTAACCATTAAACCTGGCCCACAGTGTTCAACTGATTTCCTATCGCCAAGTCGTCCACATTCCTCCAAAAATCATCATGGTCAGGCTTGCCATAGCAACAGTACCACACTTAGTAACATGAACCAAGGAAACGTATAAAAGAAAGTGTTTATAGAACATGGTGGACCTAGGATGGTGACAGAAACACCTGATAGCTCACATCTCGATCCACAAACAGGAAGCAGAGAGAGTACATTGGAAATGGCCTAAGTCTTTTGAAACCTCAAAGCCCGCCTCCATTGATGTGCCTCCTCTAAGAAGTCCACGTTTCCTAGTCCTTTCCAAGTAATTCACTTACTGGGAAACATCAGACCTGGAGCTACAGGATTTGAAGTTCCTCTGCTCAGTTTTCTCTTTTCCTTACTATGCTCCAATTCCTCACTTTTGAAATGATAATGTGTATTCTGTACTATTTTGTGTTGGAGGTATGTAATTTGTTTTTGATTTTTATAGGCAAGAACAATTAAGAGATTGCATTGAATTTCAGAAAACACTTTAAGCTTTGAACTTCCCCCTTTTAATTAAAAGTAGATTTTTTTCATACAGCATATTCAAATTGTATGAAATTAATTCCCTGCTTCCAACTCCTCCCAGACCACCCCTATTTCCCTAGCCATCTAAATATACACCTTGTCTTTTTCTCCCTCTTGGAATACAAGCGTGCACTTAGAACAATCATAATATAATAAATACACTAAAAACAAACAAACCAGAATGGAATGAGGAGAGGAGGAAGAGGAGGGGGAGGAAGAGGAAGAGGAAGAGGAGGATAAACCAAAGGACATGTACAAGAAACACATATATATGGTAGATGCAGAGACAAACATGTCTGTACCCTTTTGAAAACCATGTTGAGACTGAAAGACTATGGAGACCTTTGAGTTTGTACTAAATGCATCGACATTATGACATGGCCACAGGCCTATGAGAGACAGGGAGTAAAATGTGATGATTTGAATGAGAATTGCTTCCAAAGGCTCATGTGTTTGAATACTTGTTCCCCAGTCGATGGAACTGTTTCTGAGGGAGAAGATGGTTGCCAGAGGTGTGTCTCTGGGCATGGACTTTAATGTTTCACAGACTTGAGCCTTTGCCAGTGTGTTCTTTGCTTTCTGTTTGTGAACTCTCCTCTGTTCCTGCCTCCACCCCTTACCTCCAACATCATGGGCACTCTGAAACTGCAAGCCCATTAAACGTTTTCTTTTATAAATTTCCTTGGTCTTAGTGTTTTGCCACAGCAAGAGAGAAATAACTGGCAGATGGTGAGTGGTACTGAAACTCACCGTAAGATCTGGGGCTTGGAATAGCCTATCAGATTGACAGAATCTCGGTTCTCTCCTCAATTCAAGACCTATTGAATCAGGATGCCTGGGATGAACCAGAATTCCTTGTTTTAACAAGGCAAGCAGGTGCGCAGGATGCTTACTGTTTAAGATGCACTAATCTGGAGTAAAATGCACACTAACTAACTAACCATCAACTTGTAGGGAACTGAAAACCTAGGTCAAGAGTTGACAAAATAGACCGGAGGTCAGGAATTTGACTGACTAATTAAAACATAAGCCTAATATCTAATGCTAGCAACAGAGACGTTTTGCAAGGAAACAACTAATAAACTTTAAATCACATTGATTTCCTGATCCACCAGTAGAATCCACCCCAGCCACAAATAAAAGACAAATGGGGTAAAGATAAGAAAATACTTTGCAAACACTCTATGAGGGCAACATAATAAATAATTTACTGGGAACATTGCCCAGGCATGAAAGAGTAAGTATAGAATTTGGAAAATAGTGAATTCTGGAACATAAATATAAGGAAATGAAATACATGGATGGGTTGACAGGCATGCTCTTTCACGAATTCAGGATGACAATTATAGGTTTTTTTCCTCTGGACATTCTCAGAATGCTGATCAAAGAATTTGATACAGCTGCAAACTGCTAGCAAATAAATCCATGTGGAGATTTGTAACAGGAATGTGTTGGTGAATTTGGATTGTTGGGAGGAAGGTAAGAATTTCCTTGTAGCGGGCGCGCATATGTGTGTGTGTGCGTGTGCGTGTGTGTGTGTGTGTGCGTGTGTGTGTGTGTGTGTGTGTGTATGTGTATACATATGTGAAAAATATGAAACACCTATAACAGGAACACATCTGGCTAGATATAAGTAATGGTGTCTTAAAGAAGATCTGTATAAGGAATAAAAAGGAGGAAATGTAGGGACATTAGTTGTCCCAGGACCCAGCTCATGGTCATGAAACCCGCCAAGTAAGGACTACTTTAGAAAAGGGGTAAGGTATAAATGTGTCACTTTTATTTCCTCAGATGAAGGAATGAGATGAGACTCACACCTAAGCTTTATGATTATGGCTTGGGCTGAACCCAGAGCAATTCAATTTAACTATCACTAGGCCTAGGCATAGAAGTTCCTAGCCTCTGTACAATATAATCTTTTGCAAGCCCGGGCCATGAAGGCTTCAGCTTCCAGCCTCTGTCTGCTATCCTAGGCCTTTAATGTCTCAGCCTCTAAGATGTACTGCTGATTTTTTAATATGGTTTTTTGATTCTGTGGAGTCTACCTTCTTCAGTTCTTTGTATATGTTGGATATTAGCACTCTATCAGATGTAGGATTAGTAAAGATCTTTTCTCAATCTGTTGGTTGCCATTTTGTTCTAATGATAGTGTCCTTTGCCTTACAGAAGCTTTGCAATTTTATGAGGTCCAACTTGTCAATTGTTGATCTTAGAGCATAAGTCATTGGTGTTCTGTTTAGGAAATTTTCCCCTGTGCCCATGTGTTTGAGGCCCTTACCTGCTTTTTCTTCTATTAGTTTCAGTGTATCTGGTTTTATGTAGAAGTCCTTGATGCACTTGGACTTGAGCTTTGTACAAGGCAATAAGAATGGATCAATTTGCTACAGAGCTAAACAAAGAATTCTCAACGGAGGAATATCAAATGACTGAGAAGCACTTAAAGAAATGTTCAAAATCCTTAGTCATCAGGAAAATACAAATCAATAGAACTCTGAGATTCCACCTCACACCAGTCACAATGGTTAAGATAAAAAACTCGGGTAACTGCAGATACTGGTGAGGATGTAGAGAAAGAGGAACACTCTTCTATTGTTGGTGGGATTGCAAGCTGATACAACCACTCTGGAAATCAGTCTGGTGGTTCTTCAGAAAATTGGACATAGTACTACCTGAGGTATACCACTTCTGGGCACATACCCAAAAGATGCTCCAAACTATAACAAGGACACATGCTCCACTATGTTTATAACAGCCTTATTTATAGTAGTCAGAAGCTGGAAAGAACTCACATGTCCTTCAATAGAGGAATGTATATAGAAACTGTGATACATTTACACAATGGAGTACTACTCAGTCATCAAAAACAACGACTTCATGACATTCTAAGGCAAATGGATGGAACTAGAAAATATCATCCTGAGTGAGTTAACCTAATCACAAAAGAACACACAATGTATGCACTCACTGATAGGTGGATATTAGCCCAAAAGCTCAGAAGTGTGTAAAAGATACAATTCAGAAACCACATGAAGCTCAAGAAGAGGAAGAAAGACCAAAGTGTGGATGCTTCAATCCTTCTTAGAAGGAACAAAAATACTCACGGGAGGAAACATGGAGACAAAATGTGGAGCAGAGATTGTAGGAAAGGCTATCAAGAAACTACCCCACCTGGGGGATCCATTCCATATACAACCATCAAACCAGACACTATTGCAGATGCCAAAAAGTGAATTCTGACAGAACCCTTAGATAGCTGTCTCCTGAAAGGCTCTGCCAGACCCTGACAAATGCAGAGGTGGATGCTCACACACCCCATCATTGAACTGAGAATGAAGTCCCCATTGGAGGAGTTAAAGAAAACACTGAAAGAGCTGAATGGGTTTGCAACCCCATAACAACAACAACAATATCAACCAACCAGACCCCCAGAGCTCCCAGGGACTAAACCAGCATCCCAAGAGAACACAGGGATGGACCTATGGCTCCAGATGCATTTGTAACAGAGAATGGCCCTGTCAGACATCAATGGGAAGAGAGGCCCTTGGTCCTATCAAGACTTGATGCCCCAGTGTAGGGGAATGTCAGGGTGGGGAGGTGGAGGGAGTGGATGGGTGGGTGAGGGAGCAGGGGGAGGTGGGATGGGATAGTGTGTTTGGAGGAGAAACCAAGAAAGTGGATTACATTTAAAATGTAAATTTAAAAAATCCAAGGAAGAAAAAAAAAAGATATACTGCTGAATAAATTCACTCTCTCTACCTCTTTTTAAAATAGAACCAGGCTGGCTGGTTCAAACAGCTGTTCCGGCTCAAACTCCTGTCCAAGCTGACTGGTTCAAATTGGCTTCTCTTGGCTTCTGACTGAATTGCTTTCCTTGGAAAAATTGCCTCTAGACTCCATGAATTGAATTCAATAAGTTAAATTCAATTGAATTACTCTAAATTAAACCAATTCACCCCTCTTCTGACTTCCCTCACTGCTCTTAAGAAACCTCTATTCCCTGTCTGTTCTCTTGAGAGCTGGGAATATCTTTTTTTTTTTAAATTTTTTTTTTTTATTATTAACTTGAGTATTTCTTATGTACATTTTGAGTGTTATTCCTTTTCCCGGTTTCCAGGCAAACATCCCCTTCCCTCTCCCCCTTCCTTATGGGTGTTCCTCCCCACCCTCCCCCATTACCTCCCTCCCCCGACAGTCTAGTTCACTGGGGGTTCAGTCTTAGCAGGACCCAGGGCTTCCCCTTCCACTGGTGCTCTTACTAGGATATTCATTGCTACCTATGAGGTCAGAGTCCAGGGTCAGTCCATGTATAGTCTTTAGGTAGTGGCTTAGTCCCTGGAAGCTCTGGTTGCTTGGCATTGTTGTACATATGGGGTGTCAAGCCCCTTCAAGCTCTTCCAGCTCTTTCTCTGATTCCTTCAATGGGGGTCCTATTCTCAGTTCAGTGGTTTCCTGCTGGCATTCGCCTCTGTATTTGCTGTATTCTGGCTGTGTCTCTCAGAGCGATCTACACTTCTGCACTTCTTTGCTTCATCCATCTTGTCTAATTGGGTGGCTGTATATATATGGGCCACATGTGGGGCAGGCTCTGAATGGGTGTTCCTTCTGTGTCTGTTTTAATCTTTGCCTCTCTTCCCCTGCCAAGGGTATTCTTGTTCCCCTTTTAAAGAAGGAGTGAAGCATTCACTTTTTGATCATCCGTCTTGAGTTTCATTTGTTCTAGGCATCTAGGTAATTCGGCATTTGGGCTAATAGCCACTTATCAATGAGTACATACCATGTATGTCTTTCTGTGATTGGGTTAGCTCCTCCCAGGATGATATTTTCCAGTTCCAACCATTTGCCTCCTTTCATAAAGTCATTGTTTTTGATAGCTGAGTAATATTCCATTGTGTAGATTATGTACCACATTTTCTGTATCCATTCCTCTGTTGAAGGGCATCTGGGTTCTTTCCGAGCTGGGAATATCTTATCTCTGACTCATTCTGTCTCTGATTCATCACTTTGTCTGTCCCTCAATTAGATGCCACTGTTTGGGATCAAAGGTGTGTACTAAGGTTGTGTCTGTATTCCAGCCAGATCATAGCTTTGGATGTGATCCCTTGCCAGGGCAGCCATGTTGCTGGATTAAAACTCTTCTACAAGAAGAAAACTCAGATTCTTAATGGTATTTAAGAAAAAGTGGCTAATGCTTCTGAGGAAAAATATAAAACAGGTTTGCATTCAAACAGTAAGACTAGAGTAAATATTTCTAAAACTAATAGCACCTGGATACCTTCAACTGTTTGAAACATGATACACAATTACTTGGCATATGACTTTGAAGTTGCCCTTGCCTCCTGTCTTCTGTAGTGTGTTACCTGCCTTAAGATAAGGGTGGACCTTGCTACCAGACCACCCAGGTTCCCTTGGATCCTCAGATGAAAGACGCATACACATAGCTTATTTTCAACCTGCCTTCTTGGTTCAATTGCTGGCATGCCTTTACCAATACTCTTAGCTCAGCTCCCTAAATCTGCTCAGTTACATTTGGTCCCAGCTCAAAGCACTAAATCTGCCCTCAGGTTTAGTTTCTACTCCATACCCAGCCACTCCACCCTAGATCTCACATCGCTGGTGGCCTTTTCTCCTTCCAAAGCATGGTGAAAACTCCTCTTCCTCTCCTTCCTCTCCCAGCCTGCCTCTTGGCATCTTTACTGATAGATCAAGAACCAATCGGGAAACAGGATCTTAGCATCAGAACAACTCCCTACAATCTTCCTCATCCTCCTTTTTTTCCTTTTCTTATTCAACATGTCACATGTTAGTATACTTAACCGGTTAGAAGTAAGTGTATTTAACAAGGAAACACAAGCATTATTACTTAGAATTAGTATTTTTTTAAGTTAAATACTATGTAAAATCAATATAAAAATGAAAATGCAAAATCTGAGAGACTTTGGGTCTGGCTAGTTTTCATGTGTGTTTTTGTTGTCGTTGTTGTTAAGTTTTTTAATAATAAGATTCATAAATTAAAAAAATTTAATATGTATTTTCTATTTTTATAATTATTTTTCTGTCAACATAAACAGTTTTGTTTTGGCATTTTAATACATCCATAATATTATGACTTTTTTAAAAGCCATTCCCTTCATTATCCTCTGTAATTCCTTCTACCTTTTTCTTGCTGGCTCTATTCCCCTTCGAATATAACCCTCACCCCTGTTTTCATGTCATGTGTATTCCGTTACTCTTCCTTTACCCACTTGCCCACTCTGTTATCTTCTTCCCTCCCTCTCATGTTTCCCTTTGTGTATATGCCCACCCCCCTCTTCCCCAGTATACATACACGTTTAAGTCTAGATTCTCTACATGGGGAGAAAATAGGTCTTATTTGTCTTTCTGTGTCTGGCTTACTTCTCAGCATGATGTACTATCCATTTTCCTAAAAATGTCATGATTTCATTTTTCTTTATGACTAAAAATACTTTATCTATTCATCCATTGTTGGACATCTATGCTGACTCCATATCCTAGTTATTGTGAAGAAGGCAACAAAAAACATGGATATAAAAAGTTTCTCTTTGGTACTTGGATTTCGAGTCCTTTGAATTTATTCCAAGGGGAATTGTAGTTGGGCCATATAGTAGTTCTATTACCTATATTTTTGTGGTTCGTCCATGTTGACTTACACTGGGGCCATAGTTGTTGGTCCTCTCACCTGCAGTATGAGGACTCCTATTTTCCTATATTCTTGACAGCATTTCTCATTTCTTTGATGATAGTCCTTCTGACTGGGATGAGATTGACTCTCAAAACAGTTTCAATTAGCATTTTTATGATGGCTCAGGATGGCAAACATTTTTTTTCAAACAATTATTGGCCAATTGTATTTCTTTTGAGAACAGTCTAGTCACTTCATTAACCTGCTTACTGATTTTCATTAAAATGTTTATTGATTCAGTGAATTTTTAGAGTTTAAAATGTGCAGTCCTTAAAATAATCTAGATGCAATTCCTTTCTATTTTGTGTATACTTGGCTGAAGTGAATATTTCTGGCTTCTTTGGAGACTCAGTTGTGTCATGTGATGTTTTCCTGGAAACCGTCTTATGAGAGACGGTTTTTGATGAAGTAGAGACACATAGGAGGATATTTTGCTGAGAAATGTGATGCTTGCTAGAGTGGATGCTTGAGAGAACACATGAGGTTTAGAAAGAGTATTGTGTGTGGCATTGGTTTGCCTTGCCACTCTTTGCTGATCTTCATTGGTCATGACTTTGTAGAGAGAAAAATACACCAAAGAACTTCTGGTGGACTTCTGGTAGCATCTTGCCACTTCCATGGACTCCAGTTTATTGGTAGCTCCTCATGGTTTCTTCTGGATGGAAATGTTGTTGTTAATTCATGAATAGTGTTTGCCTGTGGATAGAGCTACCACTGCTGATTCCCATGAACTGAACTGCTGATATCCCGACAACATGGATTGGATTCACCCCAAAGAACTATTTCTAAACAGATCCATATTCTCCTTTGCCCTATTAACCTTTCCTTTCCACAACCTTGAGTGGGTGGTGGGCTAGAAAGGAAGTAGCCTTATTAAGGTAGGCATTGAAAAATCTAGGCACACACTTGGCATCGTCATGTTTTCACTTTAAGTTTTTGCTGATATCTACCATGTCTCTTACTCCCTATCCATGCATACACATAAGTCCATACATAGCCCAGTGATTGTGTGATTGCTGGAGACTGGTGGCAATTAGGGTGACAGTACTTCTGGTACCTCTCATAATGACCTCCCAGCCCTAGTATACCATCAGGAAGATAGAGAAGGAAGGGCCATGGGTATAGTATTCCTTTTTTGTTTACCAAACAGAAGAATAAAAGCTTCTTAAAATTCTGACTAAGAGGTGGGAACTCTATGAAGCAAATAACGAAAGAAGACAAAACTAGTAGTGAAAATCAGCTTGATTATTTTGGAGGCCGAGACTCTGACAGGTAAGACTAAATATAACACATGGGAAATTAAATCGATCAATAGCATGTAAGAATCAAAATGAGCTACAAGAAAAGCTTATCATAATTCAAATGATTGGCTACTTTTATCAAAGACAGGTGATGCTAGATTAACTAGGAAAGTGGTGTGCATAAGATCTGTGGCTCTAGTCATTTTTAGACATTATGAAGTTTCACATTTGAAAGAAAAACATTACTAGCCTAAGAGCTCGATAACATGAAGAAGTACTACAGATTAACCATTTTTAAGTGTGCTCATGTCTTTGGAAATGAAACTTTAATTTCTGGTATAGAAGATTAAAGGTAAATATAGAATTTTTAGAAATTAGATTTGAAAATACTTACCTCCTTACTATAGAAATATAGTAAACACTACATCCTCATAGTTTAGCCTTTTTCTAAGCATGATTTTTATATTATTTGGATGCATAGTTTATAAAATTCCTATGGTACTTCTCTTTCTAAATATTATAACATGAGGAAATTTTTATTGTCCCAATAATTAGTATATTAAAAACCAACATGTAAATTCCTAGAGTGAATGGACCATAAGTTATTTAATTTTATTTTTGCTGGTCAATACTGTTGCCTCCTTTCTCTTTTATTTTATATAAATAAGACAATGAACATCTTTGTACACAAAACTTTTCTGTATGTAAGATGATTTTCTTTGGATAAATTCCCAGACTTAGAATTATCTGTCTCAGTCTTGGAAAACTGAAAGAACCTTTTTTCATATTGTCAGATTATTTCCCAAAGAATCCATATCATTTTTTTCTCCTGGAAATAAAACACTTTAGAATCTCCAGTATCATGTTTCTTAACATATTTCTCTCTGTCAATTTGATAAGCAAAAATTTATAACCTGCTTTTTCTAACTTGCCTCTAGCAATGTACTACTAGGAAATATTTTATCATATTTGTAAATGAAATATTTTCTTAAATATATTTTCTAAAGAATTTAATCATATTGGTTTTTCAATTCATATATCTACATTCATTTATCAAAACATGTGATAATTAAATGGAATAAAATAATTTCTGAACACACAAAACATTGTAGTTCATTTAAGAGAACCAAGTGTTAAACACAGAATAATTCACAGGTTCAAATATCTACCTTTGGGACATCAATCAGAAGTATGTTTGGAAAAATAGTAATGTGCAAATAAAGCATGAATACAACATTTCAGATACAGAAGTTAACTATTACAGTGAAATTTAAAATATATATATATATATATGTTCAACATCCAGTGGTTTAAGTTCCTTCTTATGTGACTAATCTACAACTGGAGCAGTTGAGTGTTGACTGACAAACATCCCAAATACCTAGTCCATCATTCCCCAACTGTTTACTGGCCACTAGAGTGAACACATCTGCCAGTTCATTGCTTAGTAAACATTAACAGGAAGAAAGCTCATTTAGTGATCTGTGTAGACTTTCAGATTTCCTTTGCCTGGAGAAAGGCAATTAAGAAAGTGTCAAAAAGGCCAGTACAACACCTGGATATAAATTGTGCTTGGAAACGTCCTCTCTCAAAGTTCACTCACCGAAGGAAATACTTGGTCTTGGTCAAGACGGCAATTGATCTCCTGGGCTATTGACAAAGACCGTAAATGTATGCTCATTATTCTTGTTCTGTCAACAGTCCCTGACATTTCTATCTGACTGACCATAGATCAGTCATGGAAAAATACAAGATAAGTGACTCCCTTTCCTTAAAGTTCAGAGACCCAAGATGTGTCAGAAATTGAATTATTTGCAATTTACTGCTTTTCCTGTTCTTCAAGAATCATGTTTGAGTTGATACACATACACCTTTGTATGTGGTGTTTGTGTATATGCTCAATAAAATATCATGTTATTTTCTACATGACATTCTGCATGGCATTCTATGATTAACATACACCGGGGAAGATCAGATCTTTTAGAAGGATGCAATGTAAACAACTAATTGTGTAAAATTTCAGTACCCACCCTTCTGAAACTTATCAGATTTTCATTAGTTTCCACTTATTAATTTGCTTCAAAGAGAAAACAATTATTCCATTAAAACACACACACACACACACACACACACACGTGTCGGTTAACACTAGACACATTCCACACTGGAGTGTTTAAGTATGGATAACCGAACATTAAACTCTTTTTCTGTGAGGTAAATAGCAGGTATATTTGTAATATAACTACTGGTCCAAATTTCTTTTGTCCAGTTCTTTTGTCCCAGTCATCTGTTTAAAATTTTCTGTTCTCCAATGCTTATACCTTTAAAAGCAAAGGTCCTTTCTGAAAAGCAGGTTCTTTTAGGGTATTTGATAAGCTCTGGGGACAATTTTCTGTGGTAACAACTGGAAGTGGCTGTTATCAAGGTAGAGGCCAGAGACACCCTACAGAGCACAAGACAGCCCATAACAAATATCTAAGCTAAAATATCTCTACTTAGCCCCATGTAACAAAGACTCGACTAGAATCAGATGGCTGATCGCCATCACCTGCAATTACAAGGCTAATCATCATTGCCTTGTCAGAGTCTAGACCAGGGTTCTTAAGTCTCATCCACTCACAACTCTTTTCACCTAGTTAATTTTTATACATTTCTAATAGATAGATGCACTTAAACACATGTACTAATTAAATATAAATCATAAATTTATTTCAAAACAATTCTTTGGTATACATATAGTTTAGCCACATATTAAAGACAAAAACAATTTTGTTGAACGTATAAATGTATTTCAAATTATTCATCTAAAAGCACTTCTGTTTCTCATTTTATTATATTGAATTAAAGCATAAATTATTACATTTCCAGAGATACTATATCTGATTTTGTATTATGGTAACTTAAAAAGCATATTATAATTTTACTCTGGATAAGAAAGTCTTGATAGTACCATATAAGACAATGCAGAAGTTAAATAAGGCTAATTAAGTATAAATTATCTGGCTAAAATCATTATAAATATTAAACTGTGTTAGGTAGACCTTGGTTAAAAATCATTAACTAATGTAGCAATATAGCTCTAATGTATTTTTCTTTAGATTGATTCAAAAAATTTTATGAAGTCTGAGATTATATAGCATCTTTCATAGATGTCTATGTTAACAGAAGCCGGTATTATTCAAGGGTATCACAGGTCTCTTGATTGGTGTCTGCACCCAGAAAACAAGGACATTTATCCAACCAGTCATTAAGAATTTTGAACACTATTATCAAAGTAAAAAGACACAGGTTGGCAGAGGACACACCACCACCTGCCACCAGGCCAGGAACAATACAGTGTTTGTGTCCCCACAGCAAGGCAGAGAAGAAGTTCCCATGGGACATCTACTACATAGTCAGCTGTGGGTGCAAGCTGCTTGCTGGACTGAGAGCGGGTCTCTTTCCCCTTCTTTTCAGTAACAGTCTGTCTGCCTTCTTCAAACCATGAGGCATCTTTTTATCTCCCTGGAGAGTACGTGTTAACAAGAAGTGCCCTCAACTGAGATGTGTCCTCTAATGAGCCCAACCCTTTACTAGACCATCCTTGTTTCTTCATTCATCTGCAGCAAAGTTGTGGACTTGGGGACAACCAACTCTCATTTCCTTCCAACAGCTGGGTTGTGTCTTACTCACTGTTCTATTGCTATGAAAAGACACCATGACCAAAGCAACTTTTACAAAAGAAAGCATTTAACGGGGGCCTTGCTTACAGTTTCGGAGGGTTAGTCCACCATCGCTGTGACAGGAATCACAAAGGCAGGCAGAGTGCTGGAGCAGTAGCTGAGATCTCTACATTCTTAGCCACTGGCAGCAAGCATAGAATGACAGATTGGGCCTGGCCTGGGCTTTTGAAAGCTGATCTCCAGTGACACCTCCTCCAACAAGGCCACACCTTCTAATCCTTCCAAAATGATTCCAGCTTGAGACCAAGCATTAAGCATATGAGCCCATGGGGACCACTCTCATTCAAACCACCACAGTCTCTATGGCCGATGCATCACTGTTTAGAGATAATTCCTATTTACATCACTAACACCCCACCTTTGTCGTTCAGCACTAGGAAACACTATACACTTAAATAAATAAGAACATCCCTTGGTTAGAGACGTTTCTCAGAGTTCACAAACAAGTTAACCAGAGCTCAAAACTAAATAACCTTTGTAAGTCAACCGCCTCTCCAGTGATTCTATTCTCTTTCTACACTGTCCAGAATGACCGGAAATGACATGCCATGTCTTTTTCTCTTCCTGTGTTGTGTAGATGTTTTCTCTTTATTCTGGAATCTTTTTCTCTGGCTAGTTGAAGCCATGGATTCTAATCTTCATAGGACTTATCTAGTGACTTTTACCCTTACTGGGATTTGCTGCCTACTAGGCAATCACCATTACTCTACAAAAATGATACTGCTCACTCCCTTCTGTTTTCCTCCTTGCTAAGCAGCTGCTTCTCCATCTTGTTCAAAGCTCCTTTCACTGCTCACCGTCCATTTTAATGTCCTTGTCTGTCACTCATAGAGAAATCTGTAGAGATCTTTTAAATTCTTTCTTCATCGTGTAAAAGTACGCACATATTGAGTTAAGATGAAAACTTTGGGTGCTGGAGAGGTGGCTCAACGGCTAAGAGCACTGACTGCTCTTCCTAAAGGTCCTGAGTTCAATTCCCAGCAACCACACGGTGACTCACAACACACCTGTAGTGGAGCCCTCTTCTGGTGTGTCTGAAAAACAGCTACAGTGTACTCACATTAAATAAATAAATAAATAAATAAATAAATAAATAAATCTTTTTTAAAAAAGATGAAAACTTTGTGGAATTGGTTTTCTCTTTTCACCTTTTCACAGGTTCTAGGGATCAAACCTTCTCAGGTCCACTGCCAGGCTTGCATGCCCAGCACCTATATGTTCTGAGCCATCTAGCCAGCCCACAAATGTCTTACACAGTCACCCAAGGGAATATTATTGCACAGAGCATCTGACACTTTCTAGCAGAAGGTCTAGAGAAGTTGTCATATTTCTGAAAATGTATCAGATAGGACACAGATCTCATCATTTTCATACAAAGATAATAACAGGGAAAAAAAAAAGACAAATACTTCAGGAAGGAAGAATGGTGCCCGGAACAGTTTATTGTTGGCATGATATAGTGAAAGACATACAGAATTTAATATAGCATACTCATTAATTAGAATACTTAATATGTAAATAATAATTATTTGATATTGGATGAGAAATTTATTTCATATTTCTCTTCTAATACAGATGGGTGTAGTATAATTTTGTGCAGCTTAAATGAGATACACTATTAATGCAAACGTATAACTCGTAAGCAGTAAAATCTCAGTGCTATAGTTTTCTCTCCTGTCATCTCCTTTTGCCTATTTAAGTATCTTTATGACCTCTGCATTGTTAGCAGTCACCGGAACCTGATAACGGGCCCAAGCCTGCAAAAATATCACTGCTGGAGATGGGAAAAACACTTTTGGAATTCTGCCACTGTGTGAACGGGACTTTCTAGACCTAACCCTAGGATAAGGGCTACACAATGTGTGCTGTGCAGCAATGCCATCCCCCAAACCACTCTGCTCTGTTCACTCATTCCCTTCCACATGCATCGGTTTTCCTCCTTACCAAGCAGCAGCTTCTCCCTCTTGCTCAAAGCTCCATTTTTAAAACCCTTTCATTGGTGGCTCACCTTCCATATTCATGTCCTTGTCTGTCTTCAGCTCCTAATTATTCATTTAATTAATCACCTCCAAAAATGAAAGTGTGATGCTGTAAATCGTGTAGAAATAAACTTCTCATCTTGACTGGAAACTTGTAAAGAAAATATCTTTATAAAAACAAATACATTATATAAATAGAGCATATAACAAATGCATTAAAGTCCTACTGGCTTTTGCTAGGCACGGATGACTGTAAAACTTTAACCGGACTTTTCAAACTGTCATCTGCTAATTACAAACCAATGAATGGACATAGCCAATATTAGTCTTCAGTGATTAATTAAGCCCTTAGCCTATGGCAGGCGTGTTTGATGACCTTGTCGCACAGATCAGGGAGGCTAGGAGGAAGCCTTGTCTCGTAGACAAGGAGACAGAAACCTAAGGAGATCAATAATTTGCTCCAGATAGTTAACCTTAGGGTCTGGAATAAAAGCAAATCCCATGCGCATAAACAGAGTGGACGACTGAAAGGAAATACTAATCATCAGAAAAAAGGATATCAGTCAAAGACTGGATGGTTTTCAGTTACGTTTCAGTGTATCCAAGAGCTCTCTAGATTCCTGTTTCCTCTAAAACATGCAACGAATAGTAGCGTGCTTATTTTCACACCACTGAAAGCACTCCTCTGACTTTATAAAGCCTTTTTCAGTAAAAATATTATTTCCATGTATCTGGAGTCTAGTCATGGAAACAAGCGAGTGGCGCCAAGCTGCGATGAAAGTCTTTCCGTACCTACCTACTTCCTATGACGGTATGGAAAAAGTGATACTGAATTTTATTACTAGGGTAGACATCTATTTGTTCTGTGTGATTTAGTCATATTATGGCTTGGAGATGGAGGGTCAGATGACATAATTCCTGGTTGTTCTTCGGTTTGGCTACTTATAGCAGAAACTGCAAATCATTGTGACTGAGAGAAGCCAGAGGCCTATCTCTTTCTCACAGTGAGAAGCTCGATGAAGGAAGTTCAAGGCTGTGGGAGAGCCTTCACAGTCATCTGGCAACTTAGCTAAATTGCCCTTCCCCCTAACTTCCCCATGACACTGTTTTCTAGAGCTACTGTGACAAATGCCACAAATGTACTGGGTTGAAACAACAGTTCTAGTATTTTTTTTCATACTTCCAAATACTAGAAATCTGTTACCCATTTTACTGGACCCGAAGCATGAATACTATCCTCTCCCATAGCTGCTAGAAAATGTGGCTTCATCACCCTTGTAGCTTGGGTGCGATGAGCCTTCATTATTGTGTGGATGCATTCTCTATGGCTGCTTTGCTCACTTCTATGTGTGCCAAGGCTCCCTCTACAAAGAACACTTGTGGTTATATTTAGGGTCTTCTATGGTGTGAACGTCCTCTCCAAACTCATGGTAAAATTTAAATGCCATTGAGAGAAACACCAAGATTTAAGAAATGGTTCAGTTAGGAAGGAACCATCCTCATAAAAGAATCCAATCCATTATCTTGGAAGAAGGCTAGTTAAGTGCGAGTGGCCATCTGCTTAGAATGGTCACTCGCCTCTTTGTCTCCCAGCACAGGATGGTTTCTCAGGAAAGATCTAGCCAGTGCCACATTCTTCCCAATCTTTGGGACAACCCATACAAACTTCTATCGTTATAATTTACCTACTTGTGGCATTTTTTATAGGATGGGCCTTCTGAATAGTGCAATATAATGCCTTATTCAATCCCACCAGCAAAGTCCCTGTGATGCTCACAGGTTCCAGGACCAGCACATGAATACTGGGGGCGGATGGATATGGAAGGACTATTTTTCACCCTACTGCAATGGACCCTTTATCTTGTATATGATCAGTTACATGGCCACATTGAGCTGTGAGTTATGCTGGGACCTGAAGTCTTTGTTTTTATTTATCTTAATCTCAGTTTTCGTTAGAAGCAAGGGGCGAGAAGGCATTTTAGGGCCACAAGTAATATCTGTTTGCCTTCTATTATTTTGATGGTCCGAATATCTTTACGCACATTTCTTCATAAGCCCCTGCTACTCTGTTCTGCCTCATGAACAAAGTATCTAAAATTGAAGTTTCAGACCTCTTAGTTGTTGGACTATCATCTCTAATTAGTACAAATATGACTCTTTGTGTTCAGTTGTCTGTCCCCCAAACGCCAAAGAAGAAGGCAATCTGAACATGGCTTCCCATTTGGTGAAAATGTTGTGGGCAATGGGACTCTCTCTAAGTCGCATCTTGTTGGATGGGAATACTAATGGCTTCCTGATTGTGAGCCGATAGAGAGTGCTTAGCTTACCCTACTCTGGAGTGCTTCCAAAGATCCTCCCTGTTCCTCATCCTTCACAGAGCCTCTGAATCATTTAAGGCCATGTGCTTGTTGGACTTGCCTAATCCAAACAGTCTTTCTTCGGCCAGCAATGACCTGAAGTCATCAGGATGATCCATAGATTCAATGGGATTTAGTTTTGTAGAAACGGTTTCTTCAAGGACCTGGTAGGCTTTTATTTCATCTGTTCCTAGGCAGTCCTATGTGTCTGTGACCATAGGTAAAAGCTGTGTAGAAGCACATGTTTTAAAACTGAAGTCTTTCAGTTTAGCCTCTGAACTCTCTCTCTCTCTTCTCTCCTGCTGTAGATTAACCTACTCAAAGCCATTTGACGCACACAGCTGGCATGGGGATGCGACGTTCTTGTCATCTTCACCACAGCTGGCTTATGTGTTATAGGAGACAGCACTAAGACTGTAGCTGTTTGGGAAAGTTGCTTTTCAATTCATGAATTTCGACCCTTTGCATATTTTACTTACAGTTCCTTTACTCTGAGACGTAGTTCCATAAGACCCAAATTACCCACTGTTTACTAGAATACTTAGGAATATAAACTCTAGAAGCAGAGAGTCCAGCTCATGCCAGACATGCCAGGTATTAGCTATGCAATTGACAATTTCTTTGGATTTTCTTGTGTAAAGTGAAATTAAAATAAGATTTACTTCAGTGATTTGTTTAAGAATTTAGTTTTTTTAAACGGACAAAATACTAAAGTGATACGTGGTACATTGTGTGCACCCTACAGGTAGAGACTGATAGTCTGCAACTCACTGCTCTATTAGATTCTTGCCAATTTTTGTTGCAAGCACACTCAGGTACCAACCTGGTTGCTTGAATTTGTTGCTTTTGTAGATTCACCTAAAATACATAAGACAACATATTGCCTCATTCCTAAATGTCTTAATCAATAATCAGAGTCTATACTGGGCCCTGACATAATAGCGTAACCACACATTTTAGCACAGCACACCAAGAAATGTTTACGTCTGGGCCTGAGTCATCAGGACCCATGTTCCAGGGTGTGTCAAAGCCAAAGCTCCAATTCTAGGCACCAAATTCCTTCTCTTGGGAGCCTTGATTTGTCTTCTAGAATACATACCCTACGACTAAAGCACAGGCGTGATAAGTCCTCATTGTTTTAGCATGGAAGTCTGAGCTAAGGTAGTTATGGAATGGCCTACTGGTCACCTAGTCAACCTGTGACACATGCTGCCTCTGCATCGCTGTGCCTCCTTCAGCAGGAAGCTTTTTCACCCACACAGTTCAGGACGCTGGGTAGCCACCATGCTCAACTCTGAGCTGCAGAGAGGAAGGAGGAGAAGCAGTGTGTGTGCTGGCAGCAGAGCCCATATGTGTAGAACTTGCTGTGAGACCACACCTTGCAAGGGAGCTTGGGAAATGTGGTCCTGAGGCGGTGGCGCTGTGCCAAACACCAAATCAAACTCTCTGTTATCGTAGAAGAGAGTGAGAGCAAGCCGTGTGGAGACAACCAGAAGCCTCTGCTGCAGTCACTGAAAGGGATTCTTTCTCTAATGTAACACAATGTCTGTTAAAAATAATGCGGGGTGTGTAGCCTATTCAATCTCTACCTCTTTCCCTACCGCAAGAAAAAGTAAAACCAGCGAGTCCATATGCATTCAATAAAGAATAAAATAAAACCCAATAGTGTATATCAAATGACAGCCCTGTCTCAGTGGAGTTCGCGGTTTTTCCTTAAGATATAATTGCATTTCCTGAAATTGGAATCAATTTGCATGTGCAGTTTTTGAAAATAAAGACCAAAATATTTGCATATTAGTGCAACATGCAGTTGATGCGGACTCCTTGTCTTCGTAGATACCTATTTTAACCCTTCCATGTGCCTCCAACCTGCACACAGAATAGAGACTCTTTAAAAAAAAAAACACTTAATTTGAAACAAAGCCAATCTTTTCTACTACTTTTGAACATGTGGAAAATGCACAAAAGACTGAGTGTCTGCTAGTCTTTTGAGTTTCTTTTCAGTTTTTCTTTTTAAAGCGGAGAAGGAGTTGAAGAAACAAAACCTCCGGTGCTCAGGGTTTTCCAAATGTCACAAAAATTTCAAATTTAAAAATTCCACAAAGTGTTTAAGAAGGAAAGAAAAGCAATCTACAGATGGCTTGCTTCATTTCTTCGTAAAGCAACCTTGCTTGTCTTTACGTCCAAGTTTTTCGGGAGGTTTTCAGTAGGGTGCTTGCTTTTGTTTGTTTTGTTTTGGGTGATGTTCAGCATTTTGTGCCCTGATAGGAATTTTAATGAACATCAAACAAAAGCACTGGTACCAAGCTGAACCCAGTGGATGAATCAGGTAGGCGGGTGTATGGGTTGTACCAAGGGCTGACAATTTTCTTGTGCCACCGTGGCCCAAATGTCAGTCAACCAGACTTGTCATCCAAGAGGTAAGTTTTTTTGAAAGACACTAGATACTTCTCAAATATATTTCTTTACAGGAATAGAAATAAAGCTAATTTTGCATGAGCAATAGTCCTTTGGGGACTCAGTAGAAGTGGGAACAGAACCAACCCAAGCCGGACAAGGCAACTGCTCTGGTCAGTGTCGCTCAGATCTGTCAGCAGTGATGAAGAGCTTCACTGTAGGTGAGGAACTGACTATGACTTTTCCCAGTCAGCCCAGTTCATAAGTACAGCAATAACTCATCTACCTCCCCACCCCCCTTTATTTTCAGTATACTAATGTGGGCAGCATATATTTGAAACTCCTGAATATATTTGACACATAGTCGGGGGGGTCCCGTAGACCAGAGGGCACCCCATTTGCTTTGTAGGACTATTCATTACTTCTGTCTTACATATTTGTGCTTACCCATGTCCAGGAAGGATTGATTCTACCTGATTTGGTGGAACTTCTTCTCTAACCCACAGTTCTTCCCTATCCTATGGTGATTTCTTTACACCAGAATGTCATCAAGGTTTAAAGCTAGGGCGGGTCCTTTTCTATCTCTGCTCTAAGCTTCTTCAGTCTCCCCACCCTCAGCTCTCTAAGGTTACAGCCTTCACCTTGCCTCCTTTTCCTATCTGTCACCATGGTTTCCCATAGTAGCATATGACTTGGGCAGAAACAATTGAGTTAAATAAAGTAATTCTGAAAGAGTTTTAAGCAAGAGAAATCATGCCCACATGAGAAGGTGGTTTCAGCAGTGAGTTCATAGTTCATAGTCTTGCCGATGGGCCATCAATTTTGCAGTTGATGCTCTATACTAGTGTTATGGTTTGTATATGCTTGGCTCAGGGGATGGCAGTATTAGGAAATGTGGCCTTGTTGGAGGAAGTGTGTCATTGTGAGTGTGGGCTTTAACACTCTCATCCTGGCTCTCTGGAAGCCAACAGTCTTCTAGCTGCAACAAGAGGTGGATCTCTCAGTTCCTCTAGCCCCATGTCTCCTTGGATGCTGCCATCCTCCAACCTTGTTGATAATAGACTAGATCTCTGAACCTGTAAGCCAGATCCAATTAAATGTTGTCTTTATAAGAGTTGCCTTGGTAGGGGTTGGAGATTTAGCTCAGTGGTAGAGCGCTTGCCTAGCAAGTGCAAGGCCCTGGGTTCTGTCCTCAGCTCTGGAAAAAAAAAAAAAAAGAGTTGCCTTGGTCATGGTGTCTGTTCACAGCAGTAAAACCCGAAGACAACTAGTTTTTAGTATTTTCATCCATATTTAAAACCATGGTTACTTTAAGAAAACAAAAACAAAAACTTTTTATTGGTTTCTTATAAGTTTCACATCATGCATTCCCGTCCTGATCGTCTCTCTCTGAACCCTCGTATCTGCCCTACACCCTTGCAACCTCTCTTCCCAAATAAAACACACACACACACACACACACACACACACACACACACACACACACACACACGAACCACCACAACTACCACCACCATCATCATCATCACCACCACCAGCAGCAGCAGCAGCAGCAACAACAGCAACAAAAGCATAAAAACCC